>NW_021680650.1:641838-643532 GCF_001412515.2 Diachasma alloeum
CAACTCTGCAAAAAAGAAAGGCGAGAAAGCTGATGCTGATAAAGTTCTACCAGTGGGGGCTTATCAAGTGATGATGGTGAAATCTTCCGAGGAGGGGAGGAATTCTTCAAAAAAATCTAAAAGGCAGATGATAAAACCAGCAAAGGCTGCTGAGATTAAAACGCAGATTTTACTCAGTGCAGCTGAATTGAAGGAGCTTACTTTATTCCTGGCAGATTCGGGAGCGAAAGCATCTCTTGTAGNACTACATATTCGTAATAAAAGGGCTAGTACAGTGGAAACCTAGTCTGACAGAAGGGACTAGTATCGAGTAGTAGCTACGCAAGTAAGATTATTTCATTTTTTTTGGCCAAAAGATAAATAATCGGTATGTCAACTCCAGGAGGTAGTCGACAAGAAAGTCAGTTTGATTCCTATTCTCTCTCTGCGCCGGGAGCACGGAGGAATCTATTCAACTCAGATGGAGAGATTGACAGAAATGTTAATCTGCGCCGAAGATATACCCAATCTTTGCATCAAAGCATGTTAGTCGCTAATCAGCGACAGGTACGGGCCGAGGTTCACCGGGACGCTGGGGACGAGTTACCGGACGAATTACCTGGGGCTGGGCGCGGCAATAGCACGCAAAGAAGTAACGGGAGAATCTCAAATTCCCCAAATAATGTACGTCTTTACCCTGCTAATCCTCCACAAAACGTGCCGGGAAATCCATTTGAGGACATCGAGGAACTTCCGGAGGAAGAGGAAAGAACGGAGGAAATAAATGACACGCCTGAACTACACTTTTGNGGGACTCTCTTCTGGAAATCCTGGAGGAGTATAACTCTATCGTGCAATTATCAGGGGATTCACCAGGGGTGACCGACCATCTAGAGCATGAAATTTCCTTGAAACCTGGCACCGCGCCCATCAACGTGAGACCTCACCGGTTACCAGAACCGCAGATGGGGGAGGTTGACCGGCAGGTCAAGGAGATGCTGCAAAGTGGCGTCGTACGACCTAGTACAAGTCAATGGAATGCGCCTCTGCTCGTCGTACCGAAGAAAATGGATGCTTCGGGCAAGGTGAAATTNAGAGGAGGCTGAAAGGGAGAGGAATGACGTAAGAGACCTGTTAGCAGATGCCTGGGCAGAGCAAAATGTCCAAAATCATCGAGAAACTGTACGTATACATCTCGATTTGAAAGGCGCTCTGCAGATGGTACGTAATTTCGCAGGGGAAAATCCAGATAAATTGGATGCTTTCATGAAATCAGTCGAAAGCGCAAAAAAATTGATCCATCCTGAGCTCCAAGAATTTCTATTAGAAGGAATTTTAGGGAGTAAACTGGAAGGCAGTGCCATGAAACAACTGAAATACAGAACAGTTACGTCATTCGAACAACTAAAAACTGAGTTAGAGTCGCTTTTTGGGAAAACAAAAAGTCTGTTGGGTCTTCAGGTGGAGTTCAGTAGACTACAGCAGAAGGAAAACGAAGATGTTACTAAATATGTGGCTCGCACGGAAGAAGTCACTTTGGATTTCTTGAACGGGTTACTAGGTCTGCATAATGAGTTCACAGAGAAGGAAAAATTAGCTTCCAAGACACTCATGCTGACCCTGGCAAAACTGATGTTCGAGCAGGGATTACGAGGGCAGTTGCAGATTCTGGTACGAGCACATAATTTCAAAACTCTCCATGAGGCTTGTGTGGG
>NW_021680650.1:644504-646546 GCF_001412515.2 Diachasma alloeum
AGATCGGAAAGGATCTGCCAATTGCCTATGCCAGCCGGACGCTTAATCCTGCGGAGCAGAAATACAGTACGATCGAGAGGGAACTAGTAGCCATTGTGTGGGGTGGTCATCACTTCCGACCCTACCTGTATGGGCGAAAGTTCACTGTCGGTACTNTTCACTGTCGTTACCGATCACAGGCCCTTAAGATGGATTTTTAACGTCAAGGATCCAGGTTCGAATCTCGTGCATTGGTGTCTAAAATTAGAGGAGTATGATTTCGAGGTGGTATACAAGCCCGGGAAATTAAATACCAACGCCGACGCGTTGAGCCGTATCAATATTGTAACTTGAGCGCAGTCGAAGAAAGAGACGGAGACAGTTGCGAGTACGGGCTCGGACAGCGGGGTCATCACACCTGCTGACGATGAGGTTTTGGAAATACTACGGGAATACCACGATACACCGGTAGCTGGTCATCCTGGGAAAAAGCAAATGTACGCTAAATTGAAACAGAGATTCGATTGGAAGGGAATGAAATCTGACGTGGAGAAATACGTGGGAAGCTGTGAGGAATGTCAACTCAACAAGCTGGGAAAAGCTACGAAGGTGCCCATGATCGTCGGAGAAACCCCTCAGACGGCGTTTGAGCAATGTGCTATGGATATAGTTGGTCCATTGCCCGTGACGAGCGCTGGAAATAAGTACATCTTGACGTTCCAGGATGCTCTGACGAAATTCAGCAAAGCTATTCCTATTCCAGACCAGGAGGCTAACACCGTCGGACGTGCGTTCGCGGAGAAAATAATTTGTGAATATGGAACGCCACAGAGACTTCTCACGGATCAAGGACCAAATTTCGTGGGGGAAATATTCAAAAATGTCTGTAGACTTTTGAAAATAAAGAAGATACAGACAACGGCATATCATCCGCAGACCAATGGCATTGTTGAGAGGTCGCATCGCACTCTAGCGGAGTACCTGAGAGGCTTCATTCAGGAGGATCAAACTGATTGGGATACGTGGCTTCCATACGCCATGTTTGCGTACAACACTACGCCCCACACGGCAACAAAAATGACGCCATTTGAGCTAATTTTTGGAAGACGCGCTGAATTACCGACAGCCGTGAAACAGCCGCCTCGTTTGACGTACTGCTACGATGACTTTGCTCAGGAGCTACGGGAAAGATTACGTGCAGCTCATCAGGAGGCGAGAGAGACCCTTGACAAGGTGAAAGAACGATCGAAAGTTCAATATGACAGAGATGCGGAGCCAATGGTGTTCCAAGTTGGCGACAAAGTCCTGTTGAAAAACGATGTTTTGCGACGCAGAAGATCGAAGAAGTTGACACAGCCCTGGATCGGTCCTTACGAAATTGTAGAGAAGAAATCTGATGTGAACTATATAATTCGAAGCGGAGGAAAGAAGAAAACACAGAGAGTCCACATCAACCGACTACGTCCTTTTGTAGAGGCATGACTATATGTACCTCTGCCTCGGACGTTACAACTCTTCGAAGACCTGGAAATTTCTTATTTTTGGGATAAGGAATTTTTTATGGAAAAAATAAGATTGACCTTGCCATGTGTTTATTCAATTAAACAATTAATTCCAAGGTATAATCGGAGCACTGAGACTGTTTCGGGTGTGCCAGGTTCTTCCCAGGTAGAAGAAATCCGGATAGTCCCAGCAGTAGGAATGACAGCGAGCACATCTAGTTCCAGTATCTTCCAGAAATTGGGGTACATGACATGGCTGAGCTGTTGGAGATTCTTGAAAAAGATAACGAAGATTGAAGACGTCCTGGACATCTATCTCAATGTCGGAACGGATCGGAAGATCCCAAAGGGCATTCAGGTTCTTCCCTCTACTGATTCTCCATTGCTTGACTTTATTTTTGAACTCCAGATTGACGTATCCGGGTCGATAGGGAAATCTGTCACACTAGAAATGTCAAAAAACAGGCAAAAATTAGAAGAAATAGAGACTGAGACGGTCGGAAAAGAACAGGTTGTTAGGAGAGTAGAGGAGGTATTCGGACTTACCAGATATTTAAACAT
>NW_021680650.1:647334-679938 GCF_001412515.2 Diachasma alloeum
CTGTAAGCAGATTCGAGGGCAATACTTATGCACTGAGTCTTTGCCCATACAAAAAATAAAAGATACAAGCCCATGTGAAGTGCAAATGTACATGAATCCTGAGAAGATGCCAACTACATGTGTTGTGAAGCATCTACAGCTTCAAGGGCTCATTCTAATTAAAATAAGAACAGATAACGCATGGTTCTATGTAGCCCCAGAACCCGAGGGAGTAGAGGTTACCTGCGGCGACGAGCAAGTAAGGGATACTCTGGAGGACTCAGGGACTTTGAGGGTCAAGGACTTTTGCGAGATAGTCGCTTCCGACTTCACCATAAGAGGGCGGAAGTCACATGAGGTAACATACAACGCTCATGTTCACCCAAAATTGAACTTGACGTTAGATGACGTCACCACCACTCAGCTCGAGCAACGAAGATTCAATCTGAGTGACATCCAGCTGAATAATGTCGTTGGAAACGTGAAAGAGCTGGAAGGGCTCCACGTGCAACTGGCAGCTGAGAGAGAAGATCTGAACCGGATAGAAAAAAAGTTCGATGATCGAGAATTTCTTACACACCCATCATCGATATTCACCGGGGTAATGGTGATTCTAGCATTCATCTCGGGGCTAACCCTTTACTGCTGGTGTCGAAAACCTTGGCCAGCACCCAAAAGAGAAACGCCTAGCTTCGAAGTAGCATAAGAATTTATGTATTGTATTTAATTTGTAATATTGATTATTAATGTAAGAAACCTTATTAATTAAGGTTTATATCGGTGAGTTAGGGTTAATAGGGAAAATTCCTGAGGGTAGTAATTTTCTTCCCTGGCGGGGAAGGATGTTATGCCCCAAATAACATTCCAAAATTCAACTGCTTATTCGAATAACATGAAGTGACGAAAGTGGCACAAGTTATTCCAAACAAACAGTGGAATGAAGAAATATACAGATAACTGGGGTGCAGCGTCAGCACTTTGCGCCCCGACGACTGGCCTTCGCGTACACCGGGAAGACGTCACCCGATGCCTTGCAGGTGTGCGACGAAGAACAGTGACCTGATGCAATCGTATTACATGAGGTGATAAAAACTCGTGTAATCGTTATCTCGGGGCCAGTTACTTGTCAATTCTTTGATTACCTTCTTTATACTTTATACTCACTTGATACATTCAGTATCAAACCGAGTTTTATTTATTCAATAACTTTTAAATCAATGATTAAAAAACCAATTCCCAACAAAGTAATTATTTCTATTATCTACCCGCGTGTAATTCATCCCTAATTGAACCCAACCGCTCGGGTCCATTACATAGTGAAAAAAATGTCGTTCGAGAAGCAGCACTTAAGGCACTGCCTTCTTTTCACATTTCAACATGGAAAAACTACCGCAGAAGCACAAGAAATGATTCGTTTGGCCTTGGAAGGGAGTGCTGATTCTTATAGCACATGTAAAAAGTGGTTTAAAAAATTTCGGGATGGAAATTATGATCTCCAGGATGAGGAACGACCTGAGCGACCAAAAAACGTTGAGGACGAGGAGTTGGACAACTTACTCAATGTATAATCTCTGTCAAACACCACAGGAGCTTGCTGATACTCTTGGAGTGACTCAACCAGCTATTTCGGTGCGTTGAAAAAGAATTGGGAGGATACAGAAGGAAGGTCGTTGGGTGCCCCATCATCTTACCGGAGAAAACAAAAGTCGACGCTGTGAAATTGCAATGTGCTTACTGACCAGATTCAAACAAAAAGACTTTTTACATATAATGGTAACTGGGGATGAAAAGTGGATATTTTACGGCAATCCTAAGAGGCAAATATCGTGCGTTTATCTGGGGGAGCCGTCAATGAGCAAAAAATTGTTGTTGTGTGTTTGGTGGGATTCCAAAGGTGTAATCTATTATGAGATACTCGAACAGGGAGAAACCGTCACTGCTAAGCGTTATCAGGACCAACTGGTGAAATTGAGTGATGCTATTGAGGAAAACAGACCTTTACTGGTAGTGGTACGAGGCAAGTGATTTTGCTGTAGGACAACGCGCACACGGCAAAAGAAACCCTGAAAGTTATCTCCACGTTGGGCTGGGAAATTCTTCCACATGCGGCGTATTCTGCAAACCTTGCGCCTTCTGACTATCACCTTTTTCGGGCGCTACAACATCACCTGGGGGATACCCAGTTTCGACCTCCCGAAGAAGTCCGGCAGAGTACTGATGACTTCATCCAGTCAAAATCACCATCCTTCTTCCGAGCTGGAATCCCACAATTGCCCATTAGATAGGAGAAATGCATGCAAAGTAACGGTGATTATTGTCAAGATTAGATATGGGACATTCCATGTCAACTCAGCCACACCGGATTTTGTTTTTGTCTGAGAAAAATCATTGAGTAGATGCATTTTGAACTACTACATATAGACAGTGATAATGCAAAATTTCATTGCCCTGCCACTTTTTGTTTCTGAGATAATCATTATGAAACTTGAAATATTCAAAAAAATCAGTACTTCTGAATGGAGCATCTGATTTTGATAAATAAAAAAATAAAAATTTCGTTTTTCCTCGTACTTAAAGATAAAAAATACTTCAGAGCCATAAAGAAGCTCCTAAACCGGTTTTTCGAGAATTTTTCGCGTTTTCATTTTTTTTTTACTCTAGGTCCGCTCGATATTCGATCGAAATATTTTTTTTATGATAGAGGATGTCCTTATATGATATGAAAAAAATACGACATAATGGAAGAGCGAAGCAATGCACCGGAAAATTTTTTTTTTTTTCGAAATTGTTGGGTTTTTTAGTTTTTAGGGGAGATCCGTCGGTTTTTTTTAAAGAAATGAGTCTGTCAACCATTATTCCTCGTTCATATATGTTGACATAAGACTACACCATCATGTAACGGAGAAACAGTGCGCCGAAAAAAAAAATTTTCGTCGAAATTTTTACTGGCAGGGTAGATAGTTGAATTGAACATTATCATCATCGGAAGTTTGCAAAATTATGATCAAACAAATGAGAGGAAAAAACAAACGGAATCAATTAATTGATTTATCATCATCAGTCGGTTCCAAGGCTTTAATTCTAGAAAAAAATCTCAATTTCTCGATTGATATTTTATTACCATACGATTCTATTTGGATGGATTACCGAGCTCCTATCTTGTTCTATTCTTGCAGCGAGGTAAGGCATTTTCACGTTGATTATATAGAAATGATCTTTATTCTCGGAATTGATATCTTCGGATTTCATAGAATGCAGCGGAGTGATAGATGTGCGAATCCAATGCGGGCTCCTGGTGAGAAGGGACACCTCGGTTATAATTTACGTCCGATTTCCTTGACAATATACGTGAAATTTCCTTTTTTACCAGTCTGCGAAAATCTGTGGTCAATGTCGAACGAGAGCTCCAACTTATGTCCTCCGTTTGTCCCCAGGGCTAAACTTAATGCTAAACATATCAGCGTTCGAAAACTCCACCCGATATATCAATGCTCCAAGGNAAGCTCCTAAACCGGTTTTTCGAGAATTTTTCGCGTTTTCATTTTTTTTTTACTCTAGGTCCGCTCGATATTCGATCGAAATATTTTTTTTATGATAGAGGATGTCCTTATATGATATGAAAAAAATACGACATAATGGAAGAGCGAAGCAATGCACCGGAAAATTTTTTTTTTTTTCGAAATTGTTGGGTTTTTTAGTTTTTAGGGGAGATCCGTCGGTTTTTTTTAAAGAAATGAGTCTGTCAACCATTATTCCTCGTTCATATATGTTGACATAAGACTACACCATCATGTAACGGAGAAACAGTGCGCCGAAAAAAAAAATTTTCGTCGAAATTTTTACTGGCAGGGTAGATAGTTGAATTGAACATTATCATCATCGGAAGTTTGCAAAATTATGATCAAACAAATGAGAGGAAAAAACAAACGGAATCAATTAATTGATTTATCATCATCAGTCGGTTCCAAGGCTTTAATTCTAGAAAAAAATCTCAATTTCTCGATTGATATTTTATTACCATACGATTCTATTTGGATGGATTACCGAGCTCCTATCTTGTTCTATTCTTGCAGCGAGGTAAGGCATTTTCACGTTGATTATATAGAAATGATCTTTATTCTCGGAATTGATATCTTCGGATTTCATAGAATGCAGCGGAGTGATAGATGTGCGAATCCAATGCGGGCTCCTGGTGAGAAGGGACACCTCGGTTATAATTTACGTCCGATTTCCTTGACAATATACGTGAAATTTCCTTTTTTACCAGTCTGCGAAAATCTGTGGTCAATGTCGAACGAGAGCTCCAACTTATGTCCTCCGTTTGTCCCCAGGGCTAAACTTAATGCTAAACATATCAGCGTTCGAAAACTCCACCCGATATATCAATGCTCCAAGGCGAAACATGTAACCCAAGTCTGGATGTGATGAACAGTTCTCTGAGATCAGGTCGATCTTTCCATCTTGGTGATTCCGGTATGTCAAGCGACGACGAACCAGACGATGAAGCTGAATTCGACAGTTCTTCCATGGATTATGATTCGGAAGAAGATCAAAATGACATTGATCCATCTTCATCTAAGCAGTAGCGATCTGCGAGAGAAATGGAATTTGAAGAAATATTGGATGGTTTGATGCAGAAATTCAAAAAACTGAAAAACTACCGTTAGCGCCTGCAAATCTTGACGGTTCATTCACAGTCGTGGAGTGCGCGGAAAATGGCTTCTGAATTTGGAACTACCAGATACAAGGCGTCAAGAGCAAAAAGATTGAGAAAAATTAAAGGACTCTTTGCTTCACCAATTGCGAAAGCAGGTCATTCACTACCCAGCACAATCGTCGAGAAGGTACACAATTTTTACCTAGAGCACAGTCGCGTCAAGCCAGGAATGAAAGATAACATATCCATCAAGATCAATGAAAAGAAGAGCAAAAGCGAATGATACTCGAAAATCTAAAAGTCCTTCATCGAAAGTACAAACATGGGAATGAAGATGCTGAGGTCGGTTTCAGTAAGTTTGCCGAGCTGAGACCTAAACAATGTATAGTGGCGGGAGCAAATGGCAGGCACGTGGTATGTGTTTGTACGTATGATCAAAATTGCAAATTGATGCTAGAGGCAATTAATATTGCGACTCTAACTCAAGATTGCCCCTGTCCACTCAGAGATTACAAAGATTGTCTAGCAAAATTGATGTGTACAAATCCAACCTTGGCCTGTCATCTGGATGAATGCAACGATTGTCCTGGAGTGAAATCATTATCATGTGAACTGTAGAAACTTCTTTCTGATTCTGTTGTAGAAATGGTCGAATTTCGCGTATGCCAAAGTACTGACAAAATAAAAAGTCTATTGACAAACCCCTTTTTCAGTAACAATACTGCAACTCTTTTAAACGACAGACAAACGTAAAAATTTCGAAGAAAAAATTTTTTCGGAGCATTCTTTCTCTCTTACATGATGGCGTACTCTTTTGCCATCATATATGAGGAAAGAATAATAGTTGACAGACTGATTTCTTTGAAAAAAACTGATGGATCTCGCCTAAAAACTGAAAAACCCGAAAATTTCTAAAAAAAAATATTTTTCTATGCATTGCTTCGCTCTTCCATTATGGCGTTTTTTTACATCATATAAGCATATCCTTTATCATAAAAAAAATATTTCAGTCGAACATCGAGAGGCCTTAGAGTGAAAAAAAATGAAAACGTGAAAAATTCTCAAAAAACCGGTCTAGGAGCTTCTTGACGGCTCTGAAGTATTTTTTATTTTGAAGTACGAGAAAAAAGGAAAATTTTCTTTTTTTATTTATCAAAATCGGATGCTCTATTCAGAAGTAATGATTTTTTGAAAATTTCAAGTTTCGTAATGATTATCTCAGAAACAAAAAGTGGCAGGGCAATGAAATATTGCATGATCACTGGCTATATGTAGTAGTTCAAAATGCACCTACTCAATGATTTTTCCCACATAAAAAAAATCCGGTGTGGCTGAGTTCACATGGAATGTCCCATATGTCTTCAGTTTTTTATAAATGAATGTCAGAATTGTCGAAAAATGGCCGAGAATTAATTTATACACCTAATAAAATGACCACGTCCCACTCCGCATTACCAGAGCCCCGTATGCGTAATAACGCCAAACTTAGAAACCTGTCCGGTAATAAGGGCGTTGATTGACCCTTCAATTCACCTTAACCGCGCTTCAAGGGAGCAGCCATCCAGTTAGTATAGAGATCAGTGGGATCAACGTCCCATACGTGAGTTTGAGCTGCGTCACGCGCTCACAGCCCAGCTTTAGACTATCGTTCGAAACGTCTTCTTGGGCTTTACTCGAAAGACCACTGCTTAACCTCCGGTTCATTCCTAATTACTCTATTCCAGTACACCTAACGTCAATAATTGACAGGTCAGATCACATCGCAATGTGATTGAATAATTAATCGAATAACTGGGAAGATGGTGTTTCGACACGGAGTAACAACCTAAAATCGATTCTAACCGATTTGTAAATTCGGTCAGTTTGACACCTCAAAATTATCCGCGGGAACCATGGCACGCCGAATGAGTTCTTTGTGTCACTTAGGAGATAAAAACGAAAAGAGAGCTGAGGAGAAACGAAACACTGGAAACTATAACGAATATGAACTCAAGACACGAAATTAATAAGAGGCAACCGTTTATTCATGTGACGACATACCAGGAGAATTCGTCACCTGCTGATCTGCAGGGTATTTATCTAGAAAATGAGAGAGAGAGAGAGAGAGAGAGAGAGAGAGAGAGAGAGAGCCATGCGGGGCTAGTCTCCACCAGACTCCTCACTACTACGCAACAGGCCCGAGCGGAAGCACATTGTAGTCGCCATTATAGTAGTCGCCCGGATTTCGCACGAATAATTGCTCTCCCGACGCCTCATTCTTAAAAAATAATTTCGCGATTAATTATCACAATTAACTATCTAAACATCGTTCCCCTCGATGCTACAGACCATGGTAAGTAACGGTGTATATTTTTGAAAGTGATTTCAGTGAATTTAGTGCTGTTTAGATGATAGTAATATATTTTCCGTGAAATGGCGTCGCTTCCTCGCGACATGACGCCAATCCCGAAATTCATTGTTTGAAGGGTAGAAAACCCCTCGAACGAACCCAATGCTACCTTCCAACGTGAAGTTCATCGAGGATAAATTACGCTACCTGAATGAAAAGTATTTACTGAAATTTAATAAACTTTGCGTCTCGCTCAAGCGATTGATGCTCAATGCTACCTCTTGCTTTGCAACCTTTCGCTTGCTCTGTTGTATCTTGCTTATTTCTGCGTAATTCCGTGATGCTACCTATTTTTCGTGATTTTCTCCAGCTCAGTAGATTTTAAGAGAAAAATGTGCTATCTAAAGTACGTTTTGGCTTCCTTTCACGCGCTTTATAATAATTTTATCGTTCGAGTTGTAAAATTCCGGTTGGGCATGGGGACGCGATCTTTCTCTTACCTTTAAATTTTGATTGGAATCCACATTAACAAAATTTATTCAGCTCTCTATCGATAAATAAACTAGATCTCTACGCGTTAATTGATTATTTGATATCAAATGCTACCTATTTCAGTAGAGAAAACCTCCGTTGCCAGTTACAACATGCTCCCTTCCGGTAAATCAGCCACGTGGCTGATTCAAGCTCTCTAGCTCATTTTGCTATCTTTTCGGTGGATAATATCCCCGGTTTTAATATATTACAAATGGAGAACTATCGGGGGATTATCACAAAAGCTCGCTAGAATCTAAAACACGAATAATTATCACCCAAAAATAGGCAAATGCGTATATTTTCCCTAGCTCTCTCGATTTAGCGTAGCTACCTAGTTCGTTTTCTCTCGCACTCATGCTACCTCCACGCGTCCTCTCTCCGGCTCGGATTCGAGTCCACCTTGTAGACAATACTTTTCTTTCTGCCTATCAGCTTTGGGTTGAGATCGCTCTCCTTTTCATACTTAAAATTACTATTCGAATATTTTTCAGTCTTTTCGATTTTAATGGATCATTTTAGAGTATTTGGAATTATTTTGAGTCACATTGATGTAATTTTGTATTTGAGAGAATTTACGATTTTGTATTAATTTTGGCAATACCGGAACATCTCAGGACAATTATGTTTTATTATTGAATATCGACTTGTCCCTATCCCGTTAGTGTTTAAGACATTGGTTTGTTGGTTTCTCGATCGATGATTGGCTTTGTTAATTGATGTTCTCATCCACGAATCCACCTGTCTCTCTACGACCTGCACACTGAACAACAGAGTAAATCCTATACCCTCGTAATGCACATCTCTGCGTATAGTTTTCGTTGCGATTCTTGTCGTTATTGGATTTTTGGGGGCAATCGGTACTTAATTTTAGGAAAATACGGTCCCGTTTGCGGTTCGTCGATTCCGCGATGCTAAAAATCGACTGCCACCCTAAATATTTGAAGCAAGGTTTGAATGAGCTGCTGATTGTCCCCGGAGTCCAGTTTTATCGTTTTGATTTTTGGCGTTTCAGATATGTCGAATTACGAGACCGAAGGTCATGATTTGGCCGTGTTTGGATAATCGAGGATATTGGATTAGGGTTTTATTGCGTATTTGTTGAGGCCAAAGAAAAATCATTACATTTAATATATCGGATACACTTGGTAGTTTTATATTTAAAATTTGGTGTTTACACTTCGAGGTTAAGATAGTAACTACCTTTAAATAGTAAGATTTTCGCTAAGAGAAAATTGTAATGGAAGAAGGGGAATAGGGAGTAAGCTAAAGGTATCACACATGAAAATGGAAATTTCATTAGTCAAGGACTGAAGGAGGAGGGCGAAAAGGCGTATCGAGGAAAAAGGATCGATTTTATTGGTTCGGGGACTGGAAAAACCCAGAGAGTAGAGAGTAGCAAATGGAAAAACCCAAGTCTCGAGAGTGGGGAGAGAGAAAAATCCAGGTCCGAACTTTGAGACAGTTGTGGGACCGAAGGGAGGCTCGGGAAAACTAGAGGCGAGTAATGAAGACACACGGGACCTTTACAATTTAGCGGATTAGGACGATGTTCTATAGAGGTGAATTTTAAGGGTGCAAGAAAATTGTAAATAATAATCGTAGAGAGCGAGCGATAGACTATTTGAAACATGTCGTAAAAGAGTGAAAATCTTTTGTTACCGGGGAAACGGAAAGGTCGAAGATTAAGAATATTACAAGGAAATTTTGTTAATGATAAATTTTACAATTCTTTCGAGGATAAATGGAGACGTTTTTGGCCCAAAACGCGCCGAGTCATGACTGGGGAAACTCCAATTATTGAATGGCGGGTAGGAGCACGGAATGTGAGGAAATAGGAATAGCAATTTCTCTCTCAAATTAATTAGTCTAGATTGCGTATATCGGTACCCAACATGCTCCCCCGTTGAGAGTTCATACGATCAACTGTACACTATCTTACATCTACAATTTTTGGCAGTGACAATATGAATAAAAAATTATTCAATCGTTTAAATGATGTTTGAGAGAAATTTGATTCACAATATGAGAGATATTCGATTCTTTAGGCTAGAGACATTCGATTCAAATACTATATATATTCGATTCTAAACGCCAGAGATAATCAATAAAAGTTCTAGAGATATTCAAATTAATATGCTAATCACAACAAGACACAAAAGGTAAAAAATTGTCCGAAGTGAAAATCACTCAGCTGGCAGTGGACACAATTTCTTCACGTTTCGTTTGAACGTAATAGCCCGTTCCGTTCGAGGGCACCAGGTCTTGACCTTGACCTTCCTAATGATATTGTCACTGCTTGGATAGGCTTCCATCACACGACCCATACGTCATTGCAATGGAGGAACGTTGTCATCTCGGATTTGAAATAAAGAGCTTTCCTTGATTTCATGGTTGCCATCGTTCCACTTATGGCGCATCTGCAGCTCGCTCAAGTACTCGTTATGCCATCTGGACCAGAATCTATTGTTTGAGCTTTTCAATGTGCTGCCAGTATGACAACCGATTGCTTGGCGTATGCAGAAATTCTGGAGCTGGGAGGTCTCTGGTAGAACTCCCATCGAAGAAGAGATTCGGAGTGAGAGCAGCCAAGTGGTTTGGATCGAGGACAGAGGAGTCAATGGTCGAGAGTTCAGGATACCTTCTATTTTGATGCACAAGGTGTTCATCTGCTGATGAGTAAAAAGTTCATCTCCAATGACCTTTCTCAGGTGATGCTTAAAAGACGTCACTGCGGCTTTCCAGAGACCGCCGCAGTGAGTAGTTTCAGGAGGAAAGAAGCTCCATTGAATTCCACGTTAAGTCATATGACGTTGAACCCTTTCCTTGTGATTTTCTGCTTTAACGAGGGCGTAAAATTCCTCGAGCTCATTCTTAGCACCAACGAAGTTGGTACCGTGATCGGAATTCATGGAGTTACATGAGGGGTGTCTCGATATAAATCAGCTTAGTGCTGCCAGGAATTCATCTGTACTTAGTACATCTACCATTTCAATATGGACAGCCTTGGTTGTGAAACAGACGAAGATGGCTATCCACACCACCTTGCCACGATTGCGAAATTTCTTCTCTTTTATAAACAGTAGTCCACAATAGTCCACTCCAGTGTGCTCAAAAGGTTTAGATTGAGTCACTCGTTAAGATGGTAGATTTTCCATGAGATAATTGACTGGAGAGGGTTTGAATCGGTCACAGCTCATGCGTTTATTGATGGTGAGACAAATTTGCCGACGTCCGTCGATGGGCCAATACCCTTTCCTCAAGAGATGTAAGGTCGTCTACGTTCCACTATGGAGATTGTCCAGATGACTTGAATCAATGATCAGTCGAGTAATATGATGAAACGGGGGTAGAACGATTGTATATCTCTCATCAAAGTTGATTATCTTTACCTTTTCCAGTCGGCCTCCAACTAAGATCAGGCCGTCGTCATCAATGAAGGGGTTGAGCGCATGAAGTTTACTATTGCTAGCTACGAATTTTCCATTCTCCAATCCTTGGAACTCTTCGGAGGATGTAGCCATTGCGTTAGAAGAAGAATGAGTCTCGAGGCTGTTTCTAACTCCAGAACAACGAGGTAGCGATGAGTGACCTTGATTTCTGCTTGGCGGTGAAGCAGAGCTGCTTGTCGTGCCTTATAGATCAATGACCATCGGAGTGCCAAGGCAACAAAATGGCGTAGTTTGTTGAGAGAGGAAAATTAAAAAAAAGAGGATTATCAGGAATAGAAGACCGTAGAGACGTTGATTTTGGCTTTGTTGAGTCAGTCGGGCACATTGGCCTTTTGATACCAGGTACCTCAGCAGATATCTGGATGCGAGTGAACGGCCATGTGTCTTCTCCCCCGGTGAGCCACTCAGGCCCGTAATGCCACAATGAATTCTGGAGGAAGTCGGTTGGATGTTTCCCTCTAGATACGGCGTCCGCTGGATTGTCATAGATGCAAACATGTCTCCAGTCCTGGGGATCTGTTCGCTATTGAATAATCACCACTCTGTTAGCGATGAAGTGTTCTAGAGTGTGTGGAGATTTGTGGATCAATTGGAACGTGATCATGGAATCTGTTCAGAAAAATTCCCTTTCAGGTTTGATGTCCGTTGCTCTCTTTACAGTAGTATAACAATCAGTCAGTAATTCAGCAGTACAGAGTTCAAGACGAAGGATTGTCGACGAGCTCTACAATAGGGTGATACGAGACTTTGCATACCACAGATGAACGTTGCTCTTTCCTGAAGTGTCGACAGAAGGAAGATAGATGCAGGCTCCATAAGCCTTCTCACTAGCATCTGAGAATCCATGGAGTTCAATATATTCAGATTCGGGGATGATGATATGACGTTGGAAATAGAGAACATTGAGGAAAGGAAGTTGGGAGGCAAAGTCTTTCCATTTTGTATCAACTTCCTCTAGTACTGACTGGTCCTAATCTAATTTTAATCTCCATAGTTCCTGCTGAATAATCTTTGTGTGAGTGATGACGGGATTGAGAAGTCCGAGAGGATCAAAGATACGAGCAACATCAGAAACAATTGTTCGCATTGTGATGACGTCCTTTGTGGAGATGGGGGTGGTGGTGTAGACAATGACATCTTGCTGAGAGTCCCAATGAACCCCAAACGTTTTCAGCTTGAGATCGTCTCCCCGAGTAATTTTCGAAGAAAACACGGACCATGGTGGTCATGCTGGATAGCTTGATGACAGCATGATGTGGGAGATAAAAGCCTTCTTCAACCTCATTCTCCACCTTCTTGATATGTCCTAGTTGTTTGTATTCCTCGACGACTTTGGAATACTCCTGCCAGAGGTCTGGATTCACCTTGAATCGCCTTTCGAGAGTGAGAAATCTTCGAAGAGCTTGACCACGAGAGGACCCGAGTTAATTCTTCAAGTCTTTGAACAGCAATGCTACCATGTACCGCCCATCTGGAGTAGGAGAGTCATTTTCCATAAAGTGGTTTCCACAGGCTCCTTCCATAGGAGGGAGATGTTTCGGAGAAAAGATGCTGTCTTCAATTTCCCAGAATCTTTTGAATTCGTCGGCGATGTTGGTTGCATGACAATTACTTCCAGGAAATCCATCATCATGGACCTTTCTACAAAGGGTTCAACCCAGTACAGTGCAATACAGTGTTCAGCGGGATGAGATTAGCCGTGTCAGGAATCCTGCGCTGGCCATCAGTTAATGCAGAGATGGAGTGTCCAGAGCTTAGCAACACTTGAACAGATGAAGGTTTGTGGAACTCTGGATCGCTGAGACGATAACGAATGCTGTGAGGTAGTTGAAGAGACGTCTTGTCAATCTGATGAGCAGGAATCGATGAAGAGAATGCCGGTATGGCCGAGAAATCGAGGGTTCGTTCAAAATCGTTGAAACGAGATCGAATTGTCACAGTGACACAATAGTTTGCGATTGTCGAGAGATCGTTGGGGGCACCGACCGATACAGAGCCCTCAACCCTTAGCAATTGGAGTTTTTCAGTTAATTCCGTGTTAATGAAATTCGTTGTGGAGCCAGTGTCGAGTAGCGTACAACACTGTACGAGTTGACGAGAATTATTCAGTATATGAACTACGGCAGTAGGGAGAATATCACCTGGAATATCAGTGTTGAGAGAGATTCGCTAATAAATCTGTTCGAAAGACGCCCTTGCTGGTTGTCAATTGGAGCAGCTGATTTTGGAGTTGCACCTTCGCCATATCGATGTAGCAACGTATGATGTTTCTTTTCGCAGATTGAGCATTTCCCCGATTGACAAGAGTTGACACCATGTCGCTTGGCCAAGCAATTGATACAGCACCGATGTCCAATGGTCGCGGTGGCTAAATCGTTAGTTCGGCTTGGCTACTAGGAGGTCGTGGGTTCGAATCCCGGTCCAGTTGGGTTTTTCAACTTCTGGAAACAGGGGTTGGGGACTCGAAAGGGTGGCTGGGCTTCGGATCCCGACTGGGGGGGGGAACCTTAACTTCCGGTAAAGCGGGTTAAGGGGCTCGCCTGGGGCGGATTCTGGTGGGGTCCGTCTCACCTCGACTCTGGACGAACGAGAGGTTCCTAATAGAGGAATCGACTGTACCGACAGAGGTTTTCTGTGGTTTCCTCCGTCTCTCGCGGAAGCAACTGTGTTACAGTGTAGCAAGTCGGCCACAGCCGCAAGGTTAGGTAGAGGGTAGATGGCGAAGTAAACCAAAGGGTTTAAAATGGCTTAAATAAAAAAAAAATTAATACAGCGATTGTTATTATAAACAAATTTGAGTCTTTGTTGTTGTTGCATCTCTTGGAACTTGAGAAACCGATAAATTCTGTGGTTATTCTGGCAAACAGGGTACTTCGTCTGGGCTTTAGCATGGAACACATGCGTAACAGAGGTAGCTGGATTCTTCTGAGCAGCTGGAGAGTTCATTGAAGGGGTAATGGATGCTTGAGCCTTCTTCTTCTTGGATTTACCCTTTAAATCAGGCCTTTCCGTGGTCTCTTTAGCTCTCACATTTTTTGCAGACTCAGTTGATTTCACACACAAACCACGACGTTGCAAGAAATTGAGGAGTTTGTTCACGTCTGGCATTTTATTGTCAACCTGGTCCATCGCTCAAGAGACGGAAAATGATGGCGATGAAGAACGCATTATACTGTTCCTCCTTGATTGCGAGAGAACCCAATGGCCGTAACTGTGAACGGACAGTATTTAGGATTGTGAGAATTAAGCGTCGAGGATCCTTGTTTTTGTAGAGATCCAGCAGAACTGCGTAATGACGTCGGAGAATCAGACGAGGATTATTATAATTTCGTTCAAATAATTTCCACGCGATGTCATAGTTCTCTTCAGGGATGTCCAAATCCTTGATGAAATCATGGGCTTCTCCTGTAAGGTAAGACTTGAAATATTGAAATTTGGTTACCTTCTGGAGCCTTTTATTGTTATGGATTTGTCGTGAAAACTTCGAAATTTCTCGAAACTACCATCGAATTTAGATAGAGTTATTTCGGATAGTTTGGCAGTAGTGGAGTGGATTCGTTCGTCTGAGTCTTGAGAATTTTGTGGTCGAACTAACGGTATAGACTGAGCTGATCTTTGATTGATCATATTCTTCAACTCACCAGCAATCTTGAAGTAGCTGTCCATGATATTTTCAGCTCCATTGATGTGTTCTTCCTCATGGGCTGCATCCAGCAATAGGAGTTATGCCTGATCATGTTCCCACTCTGAGAATTTAGCGATCAGATCTGTGAGTTTCATGTCAAGTATTTCCACTACTGTAGTTTTCATGTCTTCGCCTTTTAACCAGTTATTCATTTTGATTCATTTGGCCTTGAAATATATACGCTTTGTTTTCAAAGAGTTAGTGGGAGCAGGCATTGTCGTGGTTCTTTTTTCAGTGAATTCAGAACGTTGGAAGAGACCTTTCCTGACAGATCAAATGCTTCGTCTTGATGGAGAAGATGGAAACGGTGCAGGTGGCGGAGGAGTGAATGAGCTTCGAGATGTAGATGTTGTTCGCGACGCAGGTGACGTAGAGGTGTCGTCCTGGGTTCCCTTATCCTTAGGAGAATGCACAACACTCATCTAGATACTAACATATGAGTCAATGTGCACAATAGCACTTCCAAAGAGTATATTCACGAGAGTCGGAAAATAAGGAGAGTTGATCGAACACTACCGAGTTAAACACTATAGAGTGACATTTATTTATAAAAAAATGAATACAGATCTAATCTTCAAAATAATCACCGTCACTTTACACGCATTTCTTCCATCTATTGGACAATTATCGGATTCCGCCTCGGAAGAAAGATGGTGGTTTGGACTGGATGAAGTCATCATTGCTCCGCCGGACTTCTTCAGGAGATCGAAACTGGGTATCCACCAGGTGATGTTGTAGAGCACGAAAAAGGTGATAATCAGAAGGCGCAAGGTTTGGAGAATACGCCGCATGTCGGAGAATTTCCCAACCCAACGTGGAGATAACTTTCAGGGTTTCTTTTGCCGTGTGTGGCCGCGCGTTGTTCTGCAGCAAAATCAGTTGCCTCGTACCACTACCAGTAAAAGGTCTCTTTTCCTAAATAGCATCACTCAATCTCACCAGTTGGTCCTGATAACGCTCAGCAGGGACGGTTTCCCCCTGTTCGAGTATCTCATAATAGATTACATCTTTGGAATCCCACCAAATACATAACAACAATTTTTTGCCATGAATGTTCGGTTTTGCAGTGCTCGTTGACGGCTCCCCCGGATAAACCCATGACTTTCGCCTCTTGGGATTGTCGTAAAATATCCACTTTTCATCCCTAGTCACAATTTTATGTAAAAAGTCTTTTCGTTTGAATCTGGTCAGTAGGCATATTGGAATTTCACAGCGTCGACTTTTGTTTTCTGAGGTAAGGTGATGGGGCACCCAACGACCTTCCTTCTGTATCCTCCCAATTCTTTTTAAACGCACCGAAATAGCTAGTTGAGTCACTCCAAGAGTATCAGCAAGCTCCTGTTGTGTTTGACAGGGATTATACATTGAGTAAGTTGTCCAACTCCTCGTCCTCAACGTTTTTCGCTTATTCAGGACGTTCCTCATCCTGGAGATCAAAATTTCCATCCCAAAATTTTTTAAAACACTTTTTACATGTGCTATAAGTTTCAGCCCTCCTTCCTAAGGCTGAACGAATCATTTCTTGTGCTTCTGCGGCAGTTTTTCCAAGTTGGAAAGTGAAAAGAAGGCAGTGACTCAATTGCTGCTTGTCGAACGACATTTATATGCACTATTTTTTTTGAAGTTATGTTAATCAAACCACAATCGGACTTAAGTGGTTTGATAGTTCACAGATGGCGCTTCAAAACGCCGTTTATTGCGGTGAATACTTTTAATTCAAATACGTGTTCTGATAAATCTAGAGGCCGAGAATTACATTATACATCTAATATAGAGGTGAATTTTGAGGGTGCAGGAAAAATGTAAGTAATAATGGTAGAGAGCGAGCGATAGACTATTCGAAGATGTCGTAAAAGAGTGAAAATCTTTTGTTACCGGGGAAACGAAAAGGTCGAGTATTATTCCGCGTCATTTAAATAACATCTTGCACAGAATTATTATTTTTCAAAACATTTGTTGTTTATGAATAAGTAAGTTAAATTGTTCATACTTTCAGAAACCTAATTTTTTGCTTCCGAATGAAAGCGTTCTAATGGGTCATTTTTACGATCTTCTTATTTTGCTTGGAAATGATGTAGAATGGCTTGATACGTGGAGATATATATCTCAACAAAAAGACAAGTAAAGTTGCAGCTATAAATCTGCAATTTTGTCACGTAATTGGTATAATTTTGACACCCCCCAAATTTTGCTACTCCGGGCGCAGTTTCAGCCCAATCGGTCAAGTAGTTTTTGAGATACACCAATTTCTTAAAAATCGTTTTTCCTCAATACCTCAAAAACTGCGTGACCTAATTGAATTTTTTTGAAAATTTTTAAAAACCTCACTCCCTATGACAGGTGAGGTTTTTACAAATTAAGTAACAAAAGAATCAATAAAAGTACATGTATAAACATAGGTGTGCTTAGGGGCTAAAGGGGCTCTAATGAACAATTTAAAGATAGAAAAATCATAAAATTAGAGACTAAAAAAAAATAATAATAATAATAAAGTAGATTACAGTTACAGTTGGATGCTGCAGAGAGGGGGGTTTATTTCGCAGAGGACGGTTTAATTTACAGAAAATCGTACTCAGTCTCTTTATATTCAGGCTTAACATGTAATATCAGGTATTGGGTTATCAGCTGGTTAGGTTTAAAGTATAAATTCTCCTGGCTTAAAAGGAAAGACTCTCTTAAAGAGAGGGCACTGGATAGAAAGAAAAAGAGAGATCTGGTGAAGGATTTATCCGGTGAGTTTATAAAGGACAAATAGTCAGTCGTATTGAAACCACGCAAGCAAGGCGAGATAAACTTTAAGCGGAGAGTATTATAAAAAGGAAAAAATTGCAACACGTGGAGAATCGATTCGCGGGCTCCAGAGGAGCAGCAACGGCAGATCTCGAAGGGAAGAAGTTTGTGAACATTCCCTGCAATGACGAATTTGCAATTATATGGGCTAGCTAACCTCAACTGAGCTTTGACCCTCAGCATGGCAATAGGGCACCGGCGGGTTAGATATGAATTGTCAAAAGAGTTAGGGCCTCTTTCAATTGGAATCTTACGCGTGATTGAGGACCATTCTACCAAATCCCGGTCGATTAGTACCTTCTTATATCTCTCCAGCATTCTCTCTTTATCTCTCAACCAACTATTAGCATCGAAATCACCCCAGAGATCAAGATAGTCAACAAGAGTTAGAAATTCCTTAATTCTACTGGTCCAATTAAATTTACGAAATTTATAGGGATCCTTATACGGATTCGGGTTGAGTGCATACCTCATTAGTTGTAAATAACAAATCTTTGGGAGACGATTATTTGGCATTTTCAATATTTTAATTATGTAGTTTAAAGTATCCTTCATGACAGCATATTCGACTCTAACCAAGCCTAGCTCGAGCCTCAACGCGCAGTTGGGAGTGCAACTGGTGAGATAAAGTAATCTTTTAAAGAAAGCAGTTTGCACGGATTCGATCAGATCAAAATAATCTAGAGACCAAACAGGACTGGCATACAATAGAGTAGGCTTGGAAATAGACTCGAACCGCTTCTTCATTGAGTTCCATGAATCGCATTTTGAATTGGCAAGGAGACTGATTAACGAGCCGTTCGCTTGTTTGCCTTTACGTACAGCTTCATGGGCTGCAATAGAACCCAGCGAAGAACTACTGAATAAAACTTCAAGATACATATAGGACGAGACAATCTCCAAGACTTTCGAGTCATAAGTGAATTCTACTGAGGGACTTAGATAACCGACCTCTCTAAATACCATAACCTTGGTCTTATCTGAGTTAACAGTCAATTCATTTTCTAGGCAGTAGGAATGCAGAGCATCTAAAATCTTTTGTAACATTAATTCATTCTCAGTCAGGATGACTAGGTCATCAGCGTAGAGCAGAAGAAGTACATCATCCTGACCATTAATATTTACTCCTTTAAAACCAAGGCTTCTCAAGTATTTTTCCAGGTCCGAGATATAAAGAATAAAAAGCAAAGGGCTGAGCGATTCTCCCTGTAGAACTCCCTGAGAGACTGGTATCTCCTCAGAAAGTAATCCACCCGCTTTAACTCTGATAGAGGCACAGTCATACAATGACTTCAGAATCTTGACAATTTTGGGGGTCAGGCGCAGCTTCAGTAATTTAGACCAGAGTTTCTGATGCGACACCGAGTCAAAGGCACGACGATAATTCACGAAAACACTATAAACTTTTCTACTACCTAATCTCAATTGCATTTGAATTGCATTATTCACGACAAAAATCTGGTCCAAACAACTTCTGCCGGGCCGGAATCCCGCTTGACTCTCATCTAAAATCTGCTCTCTATCGGCCCCTTTCTGGATTCTGTCTCTTAAGATCTGTGTGAATAACTTTGTAATACAGTTGCACAGGGCAATACCTCTATAGTTCAGAGGATCGTGTTTATCTCCGTTTTTAAAAAGCATAGACAAAGCGGCAGACCCCCAAGAATCAGGCATTCTTTCGGCATCTAATATTTTATTGAAGTGAGTCTCAAGGTAAAGAATCCAGTTAGAAGGAGGAAACTTCAAAAATTCATTTGAAATCTCATCTGGGCCGGCAGCCTTGCCTAGCTTTAGTTTAGCGATACAACAAACAAGTTCCTTGTGACCAATTGGTGAATCTAATAAAGTATCGGTGAAAGCGGGGAAGGAGATCTCACAAAATATTTTTGGGGGCGTGATTTGCTGATAAAATTGGTACCATTCATCTAAGGAAATAACTGATACTGTAGAGGAGTATGGCCTGAATTTGTTAAAAGTAAACCAGAATTCTGGAGACTGATGGGACTTCGCCAGAATGTTTCTGACTTTATCAATATAAAGTTTCTTCTTAAGTTTTAATAAATTTACATATTTTTTCTTTAGGTCTAAGTAACTAACCCCAAATTCCACCTTAAAGCCTGACTGTTTGAGTACGGATAATTCCCCAACCATCTCTCTTCTTAAATCAATACAGTCGTCATCATACCAGGCTTTATTCGGAAGATGAGAGGATGAGATTCGCGGGCCACCCGTCTTCTTAATCATGTTCGCCCTTTTAGCCGACTCCACTATCGCATGTTTCAAGTTTTCAGATTGTAGATCAATAGATCCTTGATGAAAGTCAAACTGAATTCTATTAGAAGAAATCATTGTATCAATAAACTTCTCCTTCCCCTCATGATTCCAGGCAACCTTAAGGGCCACAGGCAAGACACCTAACCCTCCATCTGAGCCATCTGCAGATGAATACAACGAAACTGTGACTGGAAAATGATCTGAGTTTGTGACTATCAGATTGACCTCGAAATCTTCAACTAAAGTTAAACAAAGGGCATTAACCCAAATAAAATCGACTGTACTGCGACCAGTGGGTACCAAATAGGTTATTCTCCCTGGGTCATCACTTGTAGAACGACCATTTAGAGAGAAAAAGTGCCTGTCCACCATAAACCCTAGTAATTGCCTCCCACTATTGCACACGTTGAGATAATACGAATTTCTACACTTAAATAAATTAATACCCTCTAGAAAAATACCAGGAATAACACCCTCAGCTCCAAGGTGAGCATTGATATCTCCCCCTAAAATTATAGCCACCCCAGGGAACAATTCAGAGAACGAATCCAGTAGACTCTCTAATAGCTCAATTGCTGGTTCAATATTAACAATAGGTACAAAATAGAAAGTTCCAAAAATATACATTTCACCATGAATTATAGTCTTTACAAAAATCCAATTCTCACAACGATGCAGTAGCTCAGGTTCTCCATGCTGCTTCTTTACCAAGATTAGAATGCCACCACTAGCTCTGCCTTGATTGAATATTTTAATTGCTGGTGACCAGATTGGATAGAAATCGGAGAAGCCTGTCGGTAACTTCTTCCATTCAAACTGCAGGAACGTTTCAGTAAGACCAATCACATCATAGTCCGGTGGTGACGGTACATGATATAGGTTCTTTTTGATATTTTTTACGTTCCAAAAAGTTACCTTCAATTTACCATTTGATGAACAGGGGAGACCACTCGTGGGGGGCCTTCTGCAGTTCTGGTTTCCTCGCAAAAATGAGGAAACAGTCCTTTGGCAGCATTGAGCTTAGCTGGTCCATTAACAGGGAGGAATTTGTTACTCTTCTCATCCCAGATCCATTCGAGGCCATGTATTTCGATTTTGTTTCGTGTGGCTCTAGCTGTATGGCCTTTAAGTCGCTCGCTCCTCACCACAGCTCTAAGCTTACCATGGATAGACCGCTCTAGCTGGGTCAGATCCCCTTCAATAAAAATTTGTTGGGTCCCCAGTGCCACTCTTTTCTTCTTAAAAATCTCCATCTTATCATTGAAGTTGTTCAGCTTGACCAAAATCGTCTTCCTATCTTTACCCATCAACCTTATTTCCTCCGAAGGGTGTTCACTGGTGTCAAAGAGAGTGTGGAGGAAAGAGTCCACATCAGCCTGAATCGAGTCGGATGGGGGGGACCAGCCACGAATAATAATGTTTTTTTTTTTTTAGAAGACGTTCTTGCATCTCAATGCTCCATTTGAGGTCATTGATAGTATTGATGACATTAGTATCACTTTGTGTAGCTTGAGGAGCAATTGAAGAGCTTTTGACCACATCGAGCCCCTCCTCCAAGGCCTTGAGCCTAGCAGCCGAAGCATCAGGAATCTTGAGACATTGGAAGTCAACCTTACAGCTTCTCACTTCCTCCTCCAGGGAGGCAATTTTATTAGCAGTCGCCGATTCAGTGAGTAGAACCTCGTTCTTCCGTTTCTCCAGTTTATTGTCGATCAATTTGATATCAACTTTCAAGTCAGAGTTATTTCTCGCCATTTCAGTTCTCAGTTCATTATTTCTGGAAATATTGTTACTTTCCATCTTGTTGAGTAAAGCCATAATGTCTTGATTTGTAGGGGGGGGGGATGAGGGGGTTAGTATCAGTGGGTGCCATGTCATTGACAGAAGAACTCTCCATAGGTAAGGTCAGCCGAGAGGCAGCAAATGAGAACGACATACCAGTCTTAAGAGTCAAGTTGGGCAGAGTACCTGGCGATGAGGTGGGACTCCTTGATGTAAAGACGTCAGGAGCCACACGGGGGGAAAATAACTGCTTTTTACTGGGAGAGCCACAAAAAATGTTCACAAAGCTGAGCTCAGTTTGTGCCAGTTTACGTTTGCCTGATTGTGTTGGCCCCACACCCTTCTTCGGCCTCCCCCTCTTATTCTTAGTAGTAGGCGTGACGTCATTCAAGGCGGCAGATTGACTTATAGGTCTCAATTTCCTGTTATGCTCAGGCGGGTCATTGACACAACACAGCTGTAGGGATTTATCAGATGCCTGAGGTGAGGAAATCTCGATTACCGGCACAGGAGGAGGAGGTACCACTAAATTGTCAGAGATGTCCTTAGCCGTATTCAAATCATCACTTTTCTTGGGACTGGGCATACCACAGCACCACAAAGCGTCGCCCATGTATTTAGCCCTACTACATGCCCTACACTTGAAAAAACTGAAACACTGAACTCAGGGCGGAATAAAAAGCCGAATTTGAATGATTTGAGGTTTTGTAGACACTAGGGGGTAAAAGTACGGACACTTACAGAGTATAATTTGACTAATTAACACTTTAAATTGAAAAATAAAACAGAGCCCAAATAAAGTCGACTAGAAGTCACTGCGCCACCTAGCGAAGACCAGAATGAAATATTCCTTAGTTTGTTAAAGATAATATCCGTCAGATGAGGTCGGGAAGTTGAATAGGAATTGCCAATTCGGAAGCTTATTACCAATGGAATTGGTAGAAAAAAAAGACTAATGTCACATTCCATCCTGTTTGTTTAGACATGAAATAGATTTCTGGTAAAATTCTCCGTATGTATAAATTTGTTACGATTCCGAACGAATGATTTTTATGGTGAAAAATTGATTGTTTACAAATTATTTATAGAAAATGCTCGTAATTTTAAAAAATTGCACTTTTGAAATTATTTCATCAATCTTCCTCCATAAGTAAATTTTCCTATTTTCTTTCAGATTGAAAAAATGTTTTCTAACGGTTCAATATCAAGATCCAGACCTGTAAAGTTTAAATAATAAAATCATTGTAAAATATTCGGAAACTTAGGGTTAAATGAGGCTCAACTGAAAGCTCTGATCTTCCGCTACAAAAGTAGGAAAATATTTCACTGGAGAAAAAAAAGCCAAAGTACTTGGATATCCTCAAACATTCACAAACGTATCGAAAATGAAAAGTAGTTGAATGGGAAAGGCGAGAAATGGAAGAAAACCCAAATAATAATTGTCATGAAGCCCCAAATTCCTTTCAATAAATTTTCTTTTTTCTTCTTTTCAGAGAATATATGGTGTCATACCATACACTACTATGTACGTTGTTTTTGATTTTATAAATAGGGATAAACCATCGAAGGTAATAATTGAGAATTATTTTTTATTAATTGAACTCTTCAACGAGAATGGAAAAATTCAACTCAATTTCCCCACGTTCATAAACTTGTTTATTGGAATCAAATAAAAATCTTTATTCAATTCATTTTACTTCTTCCAAAAGAACGGATTTAATTATATGAAATCAACAATTCAGTAATTTCAAATAAAATTTCTATCAAATTCAAGAAAAGAATTTATTTATTCCAAATAAATCATTTATTAAAATCAAATAAACAATTTATTCATTTCAAATGCAGAGTTTCCTTACTTTAAGAAAAAAATCGCCTTTTCATGCATTTGGTAAAGGAAATTCGAAATTATTTTTTTCAACCATATTCGCGTGCAATATGTAGAAAAAGGCCGTTTCCCCTCGCCTCATTCTCCCCTAATAATTAATGTATTTTTCTCTTTCAATTTTTCTTAGTCCATTCCAATTCCGCAGCGATAATAAATTATTAGTATCAAATGAATTTTTATCACGTTCGAAAAAGAGTATTTATTTCAAATAAAAGATTTTTCTTATTATAAAAAACAAATGTTCATCTATTATTAATGAAGAATTTATTTGAATGAATAATGATTTATTGATAATAAAAAACTCATTTATTCGATAAAAAATTAACCTCAAATGGAGAAAAAAATTTGAATTTAAATAAAAAGGTTTATTCCGTGCTATTTAAAAAAACTTATTTATTTGATTTAAATAAATTATTTCTCTGGGTGTATTTCATATTCTTCGCACTATTAGAAAAGAATTGAAATTTGAATCCTTACACCATAAGTTGACGTTTGTTTCAGTGTCTGTAAGGCTTATTAATTCCTCAACAATAAAATTTAAAGTTCCCATTGATTCTTTCTTCGCTCGGAATGATACGACTGAATGGAAGCCGAGTACTGAGCGTTGCGCCACTGCTTAACCTCGGGCTGTAAGCCGGGATTGAGCCACGTGGCTCGACGTAAACTCAGGTCAACCGACAAGCGGAGGCTGAGCTCGCGGTACCCGACTTGCGGTTGGATCTCCGGTCAAACATCTACATGGGCATGCACAAGGCTAATTTATACTTTGCTGAAAATTCCATAAAACCGTCAGAATTGTTCATCCGAATGGAGTTTATTGAAATCGATTGATATCATTTGAAGAAATGGACTTTCATTTTTGTTCAACCAAATTATGGATGAAAATTGCTAAAATACATTATGGCATTGGACCATCCCAATCTTTTTCAAAAAATTATTGAAAAAAGAACTCCACGTATGGACAAAACAACGGCCAAGGTACGGAATTTTATAATCATTTCACGCTCTTTGTTGGTCATTTGGTAGGTATTTGGGACGTATCCATAGCCAAGGGGAGAGGGATAATATTGAAACCACAGTTTGATCGCTGAAAAATGGTCCTCATTTTGACCCTTAATAATAATTAGCCCTCAGTTTGATCCTTATATTTTGACCCTTGAATTTGGACCTTTATATTTAGATTTTTCTACTTTCACTTTTACATAGTTCGATAAAACTATGTAAAGGTGACTACGATTAAAGAATATTGAATTTCGATCAATTGTCGATGATTCGTGACTTCTAGAGTCATCCTGAAAAATTACTGAAGATACATGTACGTATTTGTGTGCATTTTTTTGGTCTATTGGTAGGATGTATTTCAACAGCCCCTCTTAAAGGAGAGGATGGACGATTTCCTCCTTTGAGTAGGGTAGGTCGGACTCAGAGCTATGTCCAATACTGATGTGGATATATATATATATATATATATATATATATATATATATATTGTTACGTATTTATAATTCCGGTGATGAATGTAACGATTATTATTGATTTCAAGGACACTTTCATTTTTCGCTTGAAAGTAATGGAAATAATATTTCCACCGCGTTTATCATTTATAATTACGCGTTCGTGTTTAACTAAAAAATTATAATTTGAAAACTTTTTTAGAACATCGTAGAATGAAATATTACTTCGGATTCAAATATCCCTCCATTTTGAGCTGAAAGTCATTCATATTCCAGCCTTCGAAAATCATTTCGCTATGCATGTATTTGGATCCTTATGATCATTTTTTTAGTCAACCGCAATTCATTTCGTTTATTATCGCGATTTATTACTTTTTTTTTTATTGATCCGAGGGAACATTTAATCATTTTTATTCATTTAGCCTCGGAAAGATTATTTTTATTTATTTATCCCCGGGAAAATATCCCTACGTTCAATCATTGATTCCCAAGAAGATTAGGAATGACGCTGTATTGTGTGGAAATACTCGTGGAAAATTAATTCTTGATGCGAATACCTGAATAGATTGCTACTTAATTTGAACTTTTCCGGATTAATCAGAACAATTGATTTCTGTCGTTCGTAACATTTTCTTTTCTAGTCCAAACCCTCAACGTCCTCTGGAGGAACCATGAGAGACTGGACCTGGACCAGACAACTGGACCTTTCGGACCTTATTAGGGAGAAGAATTTTGCCTCAGGATCAATCAAACTATTTCGAGTCAAACCCTTTTTCTTTCTGTTATTTTCCATCTGGGTTTTTGGAAGAGAGTTGGGTTGCAGGCCACAGATAATTGAAGTATCATTTCAGTTATTAATTCACTGAAATTTCACTACAATTGTCTTTAACAGGCGTGTTGTTGTTGTGGTGACAACTTTTCAAGAAAGGGAGTAGTGTTACTTTGCCCTTTTCCTCCCTCTCAACCCCTTTCATGTACGTTCGTCTCTTTCTTTCTCGTTATTCTTTTATCTTATTTTCTAGTCCGCGGACGCGTCAATCCTTTTTGTATTGCTTTTTATTATTTATTTCGCCCCAAAATTCTTTTAATAAACATTTATTCTTATCAAATATCTCATATTTTAGATATAATATATATAATAATATATATAATCAATAAATATATATATTATGACGTATTTCGCACCTCTGCGGGCGATAGAGAAATACCCAGCCCTCGGCGACCAAATCAACGAAACAAAATGTTGGGCGCCAGCACGTGTAAAACGTGCAAAAATTCAAAAATACGAAACCAAAAAAAAAACAAAATTCCGAACGAGAGGATAACAGCCGATAGCTCAGAACAACCGCGGTGGCGGCTGGGTTCCGCAAAATGTCGTCCTTTAACAAATCCTGAAATGACTGGGTTTCTTTAACCTATTTCACATGAATCACAAAAATCCGAAATCAGGGAAATAAATAGCTATTATTCAATTGGAACCCCCTTTCTTATCCCTAAAATATTTCTCTCAAATCTCGAAATTATATATCACAATGAATTACCAATCACAAAGGTAAAGACTCGATAGATCACAATTTTCCCTAACCGTAATCTGTCAAAATTTAAGATACTAGTCAAGTTAAAAAGAAAGTCAGAATAAATCAAGATGAATTGAAGTCAAGATATAAATGTCAAAAAGAAATAAAATAATTAGTACAATTCTGGATAAGTCAATAATTATAGCGAGAAAAATAATATTATTTCGAGAAACGAACGCCTTGATAATAGGCAGAATGAATACGAAATCAGAATTTCGGTCGACGAGAACTGGGATCGTCTCGAGAGACAATAATAACGATAATACTCGCGACCTCCCACAAGGTCACCCGTCAACGAAAACTCGAGCGTCGAAACTAACGCTACCACCCCAATTCTGTTGCTTGTGCTTGTGCTCGTTATTAATACAACGGCATGAGTCCTCATCTCCGCCATCTGAATCCATTTTCAGATTCCCCTAGGGAGAACTTCGTATAGCACCAAGGTCCCTAGACGGTCGGCATGTTCTCCAACTCCAGCTCCATCCGCTAGCGCCGCCACTCGGTTGTTCACGGAAGTTCCCTCCACCGCGGGAACTACCCGAGTGGAAATTCTGTTCAGGTCTTGATCAGAAACTGATCAAGTCCGATCCGAAATTCTGATCAGGCGTGTTACGCCTCTGCCTTAGGTTTTTCCACTAGGGTAGTCAGCCATTTAAATGCTGGTGACTCAATTCGTGTATTCATGGAATCTTGCCAAGATTGATCCTCATCTCCAACACCACAGCTTCAAGACTCTATATCCGTCGATGTCAACCGTAGAACCGTAGACATTGGCTCGATACAAAATGAACAAAGGGATAAATCCAAAGACCAAAGTACAAAAAAAAATAAGAAATCGACTCTCGCTTCACTGGTAAAAGTGACTTCTTGTCTGGACGTGGAAAATTCACCGTTGAACGGTCGAACAAAAATTACACGTTATAATATATATAATATACTATAATTGTATGATCAAACGAGCCCGCCGAAGGCCTCGTCTTTTTGCAAAAACAATAATCAATATCCAGTGAGAAATATCAACTGGACGTCTAACTGCGACTGCCGAGGCTTCGCTTGCCCAACTCATTTTTATCAAGGATCGACAGTGGCTCCATCTTTTCTATGGGGTGTACTCATTTTACTGGCGTTATTACTCAAACCCTCGAACCGGCGCTCTATCTAGGTCAATCCTCTTTGAACAAACCGTCGACAGTAATGATTATTGAAGTGTTATTTCTCCTCGTATTTCTTGTGATACATAGACATATCAACTCGAAATTTCTCAGCACTCATAGAAAAATGAACATGTTAGTTAAATTCAATCACCGATTCATAACGGAATTATTACAATTCATTTTCTGAAATCAAGTAGAGATATGAATGGTCTTCTCTTGTGGTGGAATAATTATGGTTTCGTTGAATCACAGATGAAAGATGTACGTATCAGTTTACGCATTGATAGACCTCGACTATTAATCAACGAGTCTTTAACCGTTATGGGCTAAACCAAATCGATTAATCTGAGACTCCCCCTCCGTGGTTAATGAGTGGATTATCTGCACGCTTATATCTGGCCCAAGGGATCCTATTCAAATCTATTTTATGCGATAGAAATAAAGAAAACCAAAAACTGAAAAAAAGAGGCAGCAAAGATGAAAATAATGAACACGCAATAAATCGATATGAACTAATACCTGCGTGGAGGTGTCCAATGTGGATTGTCGTTATCCTTATTGGAAGAAAACCAACAGTGAAGGACAGCACCGCAGTAGCAGACGGATAATCCTGCTATTAGCCGTGTCCCTGGACGAATCCACAGAGTGGAGAGGGATTCGATGGATCGGCCTCATTGGGCTCCTCCATACAACCTAACGTGTGGGTTAAGGCCCTCAATCTCATTCTTTTTATGCGGGGTTGGAACTGACCGTTGTGGTCACCCCCCAATTTGTCCTAACAGCCAGCCAACGTTTTTTTTTTCACCATGTTTTTATCCTAAGCAATCGCCTTCTATTCTGTTTGACTGCTATAGGAGTCAATACCTACGGTCTCCATCGTTCCAACGAGACTTCACTTGAGCTACTCTCTCCACAACCCTCACATTCATCACTGAATAAACTGAATCACATTGATTAAATTGAAAAAAAAACGACAGCTGACAGGCACAGATGGCTCGTGATTTTGATGAGACAAATTGTCTTGATTTTGGGAAAATAGAATCTCAATTTTTCGAGAAGGGAAAAATAGGTGGGCAAAAACGAATGGGTGGAGCTCCGTTCAATCACGGCCGGGCTGCAAAAAGTAGCCGATCATCAGCCGGAAGACTTGGCGCCAGACTTAGTTGAAACCCAGAATAAAAATACGGGACCAGGTATAGGTGCAAATCTTAGGTAAGCATTGATTGCTATTCGTCAGCCAGGCTCAATTAATCATTGAGCCTGGCTTGATTACATACATATAATATGAGTGATTCAAATAGAACTAATTCAATATTACTTCTGAACATTCGCAATAGGATTTTAAAAAATGCAATACCATCATGCCACTGATATGGGCATGATTGCCAAACTGGTCATGACTATTCTCAATGACAAGAAAAGTAAAATTACCAACATTTTTTAGGATTATTTATACCATTAATGGTGCCCCTAACAACCAAGCCCTAATGCAATTATAGTTGAAAGACCAATTTTGTTCACTTGGATTCGAACCCACGAACTCACGATTACTGATTCGATACCTTCATTACTTGCTCATCGCGTAATTCGTAAAATCTCTACGTTATATCTTCATTCTACATCATATTTTCGATATATCTACATCATATTTTCGATAATGTATAATGATAGTATATAGATTATGAATAAAACCTCATAATTTTACTCTTCGTACTCCATCCTTGTGATTTCACTCTTGTGTATCCATTCTCATTATCTTATCTTCAAGTTTTGAATTACCAAGCTCTGGGCGACCGCTGGCTGGAGATGGGTTATCGAGCTCCGGTTGCTAATGTTCGGCATAAGACTGGACTGGATCTGTCGACCAAGGATCAGATACCCGCCTGTTTCATCGGGATCAAGCCTTGCTCCTTAAGGATGGCCGAACCTGCGACCAAGCTGGGCATCAAGGTTTGCCAATCCCAGGGTTTATGCCACACTTGGCTCGTTTTTACAGCACTGGTATTTCCTACTTGAGACAGATCAGAATTTAGAGTAAATATCAATACAAAAGAGGTGAATTGAATGTCATTGGAATAGAATTCTCCGAAGGAACACTAATGTTAGCGACCTACTCTGGCTAGTAAAAGAGCCATAAAGGTCATGCGCGCGAAGTAGCTAAATGCAAATACGTGTTATTTTCAAAGGAAATGATAAATGATGCATAACATTGAAGAATCGCAGTTTTGCTATAATGCATTTATTCAAATAATAATAATTACTATTAATATTATATTATTATTAATAAAATTATTTGATAATTTTTGGACGCCAGTGATTATTTAGTGAAGCTGAACTTAAATTACAAGATGAGTTTAAATCGCAGACATCTTTTCATTTTCTCGTATAAATTACTACTAAGTAGTTCCACTAGAACTTGGATTTGGCAGCAATAGTTGGGTGTCCATTGCATCTCTGACCGAATAATAACTAATTAAGAGTGGTTTTTCTCACTCTTTCATCTTTTGTCATTTTGTTTTCCTCCTCATCCTGTTCAGCATAATTTTCAGGTGCTCTCTCCTTCTCTTCTTGGATAACCTGAATAATCTCAGTAGTTATGCTAAGCGGGTTCTGGATAGTAGTTCGCAAAATCGCCACCAGATGCGCCATAAGGCGTGGAAGGCTCTGGAATGGTGGCGCCACCGTCGCGGAATTTTCTAGACAGATGACGTCATCGATGATTCACCTCATCAACTCGGGGGCGTGGTGGGGGTACTTCCTGAGTCCTGTTGGGACTTGTATGGAATATGATACTAGTGGCGGCACCACCGTCATGGAATTTTCTAGATGGATGACATCATCGATGAGTCATCGACTCGCGTGATGGGGGAATCCCTCTAAGACCTTTTGGGACTTGTATGAAATATAATGACCTGTTGAAACTTGCATGAAATCGGATATTAGCGCCACCGTCGATCGAATGTTCGAGATGGATGACGTAATCGATGAGTCATTCGGGCTGATGACTCATCGTTTCATTCGAATTAATGACTCATCGAGTCAGGGGGTGGTGGGGATATCTCATAATTCCTGTCGGGACTTGTATGAGATACGATACCGGTGAGAACTCGCAGGGAAAAGGATATTATAATGAGTCATAACTTTCTTGGAAGAAAAATTACATCATAACTTATTTGTTCGAGAATATTCTTAATTATTCGAAAATTTTCCCTAACGGTTCAAATCGGGGTGGAGTGGGGGAAGGTGGTGAGTTTCTATGCTGCCGCTAGTGCGCCACCGTCGATCGAATGTTCGAGATGGATGACGTCATCGATAATTCATTCGGGCTGATGACTCATCGTTTCATTCGAATTAATGACTCATCGAGTCAGGGGGTGGTGGGGATATCTCATAATTCCTGTCGGGACTTGTATGAGATACGATACCGGTGAGAACTCGCAGGGAAAAGGATATTATAATGAGTCATAACTTTCTTGGAAGAAAAATTACATCATAACTTATTTGTTCGAGAATATTCTTAATTATTCGAAAATTTTCCCTAACGGTTCAAATCGGGGTGGAGTGGGGGAAGGTGGTGAGTTTCTATGCTGCCGCTAGTGCGCCACCGTCGATCGAATGTTCGAGATGGATGACGTCATCGATAATTCATTCGGGCTGATGACTCATCGTTTCATTCGAATTAATGACTCATCGAGTCAGGGGGTGGTGGGGATATCTCATAATTCCTGTCGGGACTTGTATGAGATACGATACCGGTGAGAACTCGCAGGAAATAGGATATTATAATGAGTCATAACGTTCTTGGAATAAAAATTACATCATAACTCATTTGTTCGAGAATATTCTTAATTATTCGAAAATTTTCCATAACGGTTCAAATCGGGGTGGAGTGGGGGGAAGGTNCCGCGAATCAAACCGCGAATTAATTAACCCTTTCGTCACTTCGAGGGAAAAAATCGCGAATTAATTCATCAAACCGCGAATCAAACCGCGAATTAAACCGCGACACCGCGAATCAAACCGCGAAATGAACCGCGACCCCGCGAATTAATCAACCACCCACCCACCCACTTTCATCTGACCCCCCTACTGGGCCCCAACGACCAGGTCGACGCCATAAACGTTGCGCCAGAACCGGCATTACTTAACTACTNATAATGTTGATGCTGGATGTGCAGGGTTTTCAACACCCAAAAAAGAAATTTATTGTCACAGAACTGGCAGTGCAAGCAGTAGGAAAAAATGAGTGTGCCTGTCGTCTGCTTTTCCAGCCCCCATGTGGATGGAATGAATTACCAAAGAAATACAAAAGGACGAACAAGTGGATAATCAGTAATCATCATGGAATCGCATGGGAAACAGGATCAATACCATATGATGAGCTTCATGAGACGATTACGCAAATTACAGAAGGAGTAAAAATTATCTTTGTGAATGGACTACAAAAAAAACAGTGGTTACAATCTCACACTGATAAAGTAATAATCTACTTAAATGATTTGGGGTGCTCAAAGGCAAAGGATATCAGTACCCCTAGATGTTGGAATCATCGAGAGCACAGTCTCATTGAAAATTATACCTGTGCATTTGAAAATTGCGGGAAACTGGTGAAATGGTACACAAAATACTTCGATTCGACTTTGGATTCATTCACTGATTTCTTCGATTGGATACAGGACATGCAAATGCTGCCAACAGATCCCAATCATTTCCTGAAGAGATTTCTTCTGAAATATGGATGGCAACACATCGATGAATTGTGGGAGACATTGACAGAGAGGTTGAAAAACATGAGTGAAATTCAGGAGTACCGTCGATGTTATCAACATTATCCAACATCGATTAATGGAGGTGACACTGTGGATGGGCCTGTACCGCTGGTAAAAAATTGTCTCATTTGTGAATTATCCAACTGGATAATTTTCTCATCATAATGACATATCATGATATTACCTTATCAACAAATGTAAATCAATAAATAAAAAGTAAAAAAATATATATATATATTTTTTTTTCACAATATATATATATTTATATATATATATATATATATAT
>NW_021680651.1:0-713 GCF_001412515.2 Diachasma alloeum
CATAATAATTGATGTACAAATTCCAAAATAACATACAGTCTACGAAAAACGCAATTGTTCAAATTTGGAAACCCTTTAAAATCTAGATAATAGTTTTAGAGATAATTCAATGGACTAATTTCCAATCTCCATAAAAGTAATAATCTATCTGGGAAATTAATAATAATAAATCCATTGTCTAAAGTTACTCTATTAATTTCTCTTTGTTACAATTTCAAATTGATTTCACGTTCAAAACTACAATTTAAGAGAGTGTGATGGAGCTTTTAATGTCTATTATTAGTGTCACGAAAGTCAATGTAAATAAATAAAGCAATAAGAATAACATTTCTCCACAACTCCTTAAAATTCTCGAACATCATGATAAAATATAATTATTCCATTCGAAAGCAAAAAAAATATCTAAGGTTCACGAGTGTCACAAAAATTAGTTAAAATTAAAGAATGCAAATAAAATCCCTCGACAATTTGGAAAAAAACAATATTCATAATTAAAATTTACTTTTCTTGTTTTGAAATTTCCCCAAAGTCAATTGAAAAATAAACAATGAGATTAAAATCTCTCCACAACTTTTCAACATTTTCGATCATCAAAATGAAATATAAGGCTTCTATTCGGAAACAAAAAAAACAGCTTAAGTGTCACGAGTGTCATAAAAATCAATTAAAATCGAACAATGCAAATAAAATCCCTCCACAATTAGAAAAAAAAA
>NW_021680651.1:3323-16611 GCF_001412515.2 Diachasma alloeum
CTTAATTACTTCATTTCTTAATTCTAGCCCTATCGACCGAACCCTTACATTTTCACTTACGTACTAGTGTACATTTTGTTTTGGATTTGGTGTTTACCAGCCCCCCAGGTCTCTTCTCGCCGAGTATGGGGTGATGATTTTTGGCTCACCCCCATGTGTGTCGACCAGCTGCCAGCCCTCAGGCGTAACTGGTTGGAGGTGGTGTCTCGACATCTGTGGTGGCTAGTGGACTTGCAATGGTACAAGTTGGTTCTGAGAGGTCAGCTGTCCATTGCCTCCGATAGAGATTCTGTTGTCGGTGGAATAGGCGTAATTCGCCCTTCCAGGAAGTGGTTCTGGTTCCACTATCTCTGTGATAGTGGCTGTTGATGCTGGCCTTGTCTCTCGTAACAAAGTCCGCATAGGGATGAATACCTCCCTAGCTGGTTGTTGGGTTGTTTGGGGTGCTGTAACCCTTTCTGGTGAGGGCGTTCGGGTCCTCCGTCTTCGGTGAGTTTTTCTCCTTGAAGTACCTGAACAAACCCCAAGTCCCCGACACAACATTGCGATCCTTGACAGTAGGGAAAATTTCCAACTTACCCCCGCGATTATTCCTATCATTCCGAGGGAAATTCCGGTCAAACCTAGTCCATTTTCTAATCGTTGTAGTCGTCTACTGGTCTGTCTCTGTTTGCTCAAGGTCCTTGCCTTGTTAATTATTGTCTGTGGGCTTATGCTGTTTCGCCTCATGTTCTCTTCGTCATTCTGGCCTATCTGAATCGGCTGAGAAAGGGTAATATCCTCTAACAATTCGGTTAAGTTCCCTTCCCCGACTTCTCGCAGAGTTTTATTAATTAAACCGGACACGTCTACGTCCGATTTTCTCCAATACTGAGTGTCTATTTCGGTAGTAATCTCTCTGAATGGGACAAGTGTGACTTGTCTGGATCGAGCTTCGCATTCCGTTGCTAGTGCGATTTTTCCGGTCCCTACGAGACTTATCGTTACCGATTCCCTTCTCGAACAACTCACCCTAAGCTCGTCCTCCGTTAAAACTGAAAATACCCACGAATTAGTATTTCCTATTTGGGCCCAATAGGTCTGGGTCATTGATTTTAATCTTACGTCACAAATTTCGGAGCCCCCGAACTTAGGGTTGGTGATCATTTGTACCTCACAGTCTCGGTTATTATTAATTTCGTAGATTGGAAGGGTTATTTTACATACCAATCCCGCTGATCCTTCCTTGCATCTTCTGATGTCGTTGTTACTTAATTTAAAATATGTATTTATTCTCTCAGAGACCGCGGTATAGGGGTGGCTAGGCATTATGAAAGCGACTAAAGGGTTTGTGGTATTATTTATCTTGGTCGGTAAGGTCACGTGTTTGTAGACTGCGTATTTTGTCAATTCCACTAACGGTATTGTTAGTATAAAAATTACTTTCTCTTTGTGCAAATATGCAGTCAAGTCTGTCAGTTTCAGTAATTCGGTAATATGTGAAATATCCAGAGGAATTGGGAATTCTATTCCTCTGTTGTCCTTTACCACTTCAGTCGCCGCAGTTATAATGCTTTGGGGTAATAGGATTGAAGGGTGTAATTGGCCTCTCTTCGCGAATAACAATGCGTTTATAAGCAATTGTGTGTCTAATTCGTATTGATTTAATTGGGTGTCAAATACGGCCATCACAACCTCCATTTCGCTGTTATATTTTATTGTCTCTATCTGTTGTTTTACTGTATTTATTTGTTCCTTTATTTTAGTTTGAATTTTGTCCATTGTCTGCCCTATGGCATCCATATCTTTGTAGATTGTTTCAAATTCCGACCGAATTATGTGTGTTTGGTTTGCCAGAAGGGACAATGTTTAACTAGTTGTGTTCTGTAATTGTTCAATGCATTTGTCGTAATATTCCGCGTCATCTTCATCTACAGTTCCAAAAAGTATTTTGCTAATTTTTCCCACAAATCCGAGAACTGCGCGTTTTTTTCTTTCTGTTTCGGTCATAAGATCTCGCATATGTTGGTGGGTTTCATCTAATTGCCGAATTCGATTCAGGGCTTGTGTCAGTTGTGCCTCAAAATTACAGTTTGTTCCTACTTGGGTGCAAATTTCTTTCATCATGAACCATTGATCGATGAAAATTTGCCTTCGGTTTAGGAATTTTGTCAGGTCCACGTGTGTGATCATTTTCCACGCCGTGTGGTAAATGCGTAGATCCGCATATTTTGTTGACAGCATCCCATTTCCGTTCCCTATTTGTGTAATTTTTACACCTGGGATTTCTGGGCTCTCCGTGAGCCTGAAACACCAAAATTTTCGGAGTTTACCGATTGTTTTTTTTTTCTATTTCTTTATTATCTCCTTTCTCTTCCCCTTCTTATTTTCCAATTACATCCAATGAAGGGTGGATTGGAAAATAATAATACCTGTAGAGATAATAGAGAGATTTTTCCATTTTTTTTTTTTTATATAATGAAGTTTATTCCATCGAGATTTTTGTATTTCTCTTCAGAATTTATTGATAATTCCCTTCATTTTATTCGCCTCCATCACGATACCTAATTTTTCCATAGTATCCGGTTTTAATTTTATGGGTTTTATTTTGCATAATTTTTTCTTGTTGTTTTTGTTTTTCGCTTTCGTGAGAATTAACTAAAACTACGGGTTTGATTTTTCTAAACTTTCATTCGTCCGGAGGAAATAGGACCTCATCTTTTATCATTTCTCTTTTGCAATCGTTGCAAATTTCTCGTTACCCCAGTTGCTCCTGTCCGTTTAGTCGTCAGTCTTTCGTCAGACGTTTTGGCGGACAGTTTTTCTTGATTCACTAATTGTTTCGAGATGTCTTTGTCAAGGGACGATCCCTTAGTGGCTATCCTCGAGAGTCTGGCGGAACAGGTGCCCTTTGTGGATTTTCTGATCCGCAATGGTGTGACCCTTTATCGTCGCCATCAGTTTCAACCCCCTGAGTCTTGCTTTCACCGTCTTACCCCGTGGTATGTGCGTGATTACTCTCATGCTCTTTCCCTGCCCGCGATGCGTCTCAATCGTCATTTCGGGCTTGGGATGGTGGACTTATTTGAGGGTCATCGCGATGCCTTTGCGGCTTGTGACGTCGAGTTTGGTTTTTATCGTGATCCCGATGGGTTCATTGCTGGATCCGTTCCACCTGCTTCGGTAAGTTTATTTACTACTTATTTGTTGGAACATTATTCCCTATTTTTTTGTATTTATCATTGTTTTTTTATATGTTCTCTTTTTTTTCTAGCCTTTCCCCTGGGACAAGGTTCAGGAGTCCATTGAGACTTGGCTTACCGCCGCTCTGGAGCAGCATTTTGAGGTGGAACTGCTAGAGGACCCTCGCACTTGCGTCCTCTACGATATCCTGCACGATTATTGCGGGGATCATTTTGCCGATGTTTACGGCCGTGCCGCTGATCGTCAGACTGAACAGGAGAGGAATTTACTCTTTTGGATGTCGGTGGATTTTGGTTTGCCCCGACTTTTCATTGAGGGCCCCTGCCCTGTGGTATTTATTTTTATATTTTTGAGGGGAGGGAGAGAATTTTTTATGAGACGAGAATAATAGGTGTTAAAATTTTCTGAATAAAAATTTCTTTCTTTTATTTTTCAGGCTCCCCGGATGTTCCAGTATGGGGATGATCCCTTGGAATATCTCCAGTATTTGACGGGGGACCTTACTCTGGGAGAGGAAATCGAGGAGGAGTACCAATGGTTTGAGTACTTCGAGTGGGTACGCCCGGATTAGGTGAGTTGTTTTTCTCCTAATTATTTTTCAATAATTAGGGAAAACTTTTCTTTTTCCTCTAACTTGTACCCCTTGATGTACGAAGGAAAAATTGTAAATTATCACTTGTATAATTCCATTTTTCTCTTTCTATCTCCAGGTCTGTTTGGTCAGCCTTGCGGGAAGTGATTCTTCCCAGGAAGCAAGTTTACCAGATTCTCGATTTTTTTCCCATATATGTTTTCTTTCAATTAAAATTTGTATTTTGTACTTTCTGTAATTTTGTAACAGAATAAAGTTGAGAATTTACTTCATTCTGTTTGTTATTATTTTTTTATCTTTTGTATAGGAAAAGTTTCTCTTCTTGGTTCCCGCAAGATTTTCCTGAATTTACTCTCCTCGTCGATATTCCACCCCCCTAATCGGGCTTTTTTCAATTTATCCCGATGAATTACTTTCTGCTTTCTTTCCATTTGGATCCTAACATTATTATTCTCACAAATCTCTAAAATTTTGTATGGCCCCTTCCAATCATCATCTCTTTTTCCTGTTTTTGGTTCTTTTAAGAGCCAAACATCCTCTCCTATTCCTAAAGGCGTTTCTTTCACCTTTCTATCGTAATATTTTTTTGACTTTTCTTTCGATTTGATCAAATTTATTCGCGCTTTTTCACGTACTTTCCTCAATCCCTCAGTTAATTCTCGGAAAAACACGCGGTATGGCTTACCCCCTATTCCTTCGAGCGATCTTGCTGATGGAATTCGCGGTTTGACCCCGAAAACTAACTCATGAGGCGTAAAACCCGTGCTCTCGTGCACGCTGCTGTTATAAGCAAACATTGCCATGTCTATCCAATTATCCCAATCTCCGCTATCTCCGATTTGCGTTTTTAGAAATTCGGTTAGGACATGATGACTTCGCTCTAGAGATCCGTTTGATTGAGGGTGGTACGCGGTCGTTAAACATTGACGAATTCTGAACAATTTACAAAATTCGGCTGTGATCGCGCTCGTAAAATTCGTGCCTCTGTCCGATAAGAGAGCTTGTGGCGCGCCGAAGGTGCAAATTAATTTTCGCGTTATAGCTCGCGCCATGTCTTCTGCCCTCTCGCGTCTCAAGGGTACAGCAAGGGCATATTTCGTCAAGCAATCCTGCATGGTTAGCAGGTACTGGTATCCCTTGTTGCTTCTTCCTGAGGGTTCGTAGATGTCCATTGAAACTTTCTCGAAGGCGTCTATCGGCGTGTCTGTGATGATCATAGGATGTCGAGTTTTTTCACGAATTAATTTTTTTCTTTGGCAGATAAGACATAGATTTACGTAATCTCTAACTGTTTGGGCCATATTTTTCCAGTAGTATTGCATTGCTACGGCATGCATTGTCTTCGTGATGCCCTTGAGTCCACCTACTGCTGACGCGTGCGTTTCTTCCACAATTGTGAGCCGATCCTCGGGTGGTGGCACGTCTAGAAGTCGAGCACATAGCACTACACGTGTGCCAGTGTCCCTCAATTTTTCTTTTAGCAATATTCGGATGACTTTTCTGGACCTTTCTGTCAGTGAGTCAGAGTCGTGAGCCATTCTTATTGTTTGTAGACCCTCTGTGCCCAATCGATCAATGAAGGCCTCCATCACAAGTCTGGTATTTTCCTCCAGAACCTCAGCTTCCGCATTTTCCTTGATGACCAGTCCAAATCCAATTTTTCCAGCTTTTTCAAATCTGATGATTTCTCCTGTTTGACGATTTTCAGCAGTTAATTCTTCCTGTTTTATCCAGTCCTTTTCCACCACCATTCTCAGACAGGCGTTGTCCAACTCCCCACTTGCTGGAAGGAAAAATGCAAAATTTTCCTTTACCGCTGTCAAATGTGTTTTAGAGTATTCCACATTTGCATTGCCCTTTTCTTCTGAGAATTGGTGCTGTGGAGTGTCGTCATCAGGTGGCAGGGGGTTTTCTCCTCCACTGTCATCGGATAGACTCAGTGGTTCTCCCTCATCCAGGGTTTCATTCTCCAACTGCTCATCACGCTTGCTGTTATCTTTTTCCCCTTCTGCCCGAGAGTCCATTCTTTCCTCGTGTGGCGTTGGGTCAATGACTGAATCAGCTGGTTTTGCTGGCTCTGCTGGATTATCTGAATAGATTTGTTCGTCGTCCGATGGAATTAAGGGCTCTTGGGTGGGGTCAAACATGCTCCCACTGGCTTCGGTTTCGGGTTCTGAGGGTTCGTCGTCTGAAGTCGGTTCGTTTTGTTTGGAGGGTGGCTGGGTGCGTCTTCTTGGCCTTTTGAAAATTTGTCTCTCTTCCTCTGTCGTCGTTTCTTCCAACGAGACTGGAATTTTCCGAGGACGTCCCCGTTTTCTCTTTTCGACCGGTTTTTTGACCGATCCTTTTGGGCGCCCTCGTTTCCTTTTTGGCACAGGGTTTTCTCTTTCCTCCAGATTTTCCCCTGGTGGCTCTGAAGGTGATCTAACCCTCGCTATTTCCTCTGGTCCTTGATTCACCGTTATTACTCGACATTTGGGTATGTGAGTAGTGGTGTCACCTTTCTTTATTTTGATGACGTCATGTGAAGTTACCTCGGTGATGACGTGAGGTCCTTCTGTCTGATAGGGTGAGAAGTTTTTATACCATATGAGATCTCCGACGTCCATGTCTGGATAGTTATTTGACAAATCTATTGTCATTTGAGTGGGATCCCACTCCGTCGGAGGGTCATTTACCGCGGCGATGCATTCTTTCCTCACGATATCACGTCTTGTACCTCGCATGACTTGGATCTTGTTATCAGGCCACATCATTTCTACTACGCACGAGCCTACCCTTTCGCCACTTGGTATGATGACGTACCATATGGCATCTCCTATTTCTGCCTTCTTGAAAGGTGAATTGTCATTACAAGTTACTGCGATTACTCGCTCGTGCGCCGATTTTTCTCCTTCGTCCGGTATCGGATTATGAGATAACGCGTCAGCGTTGAGATTTAATTTTCCCGGTTTGTATTTAATCTCGTAATCGTATTCTTCTAATTCGTTGGCCCACCGTCGTAATTGGGCCCCCGGATCTTTAGTGGATCGAAGCCACATGAGTGGTTGGTGATCGGTCACCAGTGTAAATTTCTTTCCGTACAAGTATGGCCGAAATTGTCGAATTGCAAAAATTATCGCGAGAAGCTCTTTTTTCGTTGTTGTATAATTCTTCTCGGGTCTTGTCATCACTCGGGATGCGTAACTTATAGGCAAATCTTCGCCTATTTTGCCTTGGCTAAGGATCGCTCCGACCGCGTAATCTGATGCGTCCGTAGTCACGACAAATGGCTTATCAAAATCCGGATGCTTTAATATCGGATATGACGTTATCTCTCGAGTAATGGAATGAAATGCATTTTCTTGTCGTTCCCCCCAATCAAACGTGACGTCATCTTTTAATAGTTCGTTGAGGGGGCGCGCCTTTGTCGCGAAATTTGGGATAAATTTGCGATAATATCCCGCCAATCCTAGGAATTGCCGAATTCCTTTCTTGTCTTTTGGCCTTGGATATTTCAGAATGGGGTCGATTGTTTTGGGGTTAGGCCTTATCCCTTCCTCGCTTACGCAGTGTCCTAAGAAGGTGGCCTCTTCTCTCAAAAATTCGCATTTTGAGGGCTGCAGGCTCATTTGCGCTTTATGGAGTCGATCTACAAATACTTTATATCTCTCCCTGTGATCTTCCAGGGTTTTCCCATAAACTACTATGTCGTCCATATACACAAATAGTCCTGCCCCCTGTAACCCTGATAAGACGATGTCCATTGATCTCTGAAAAGCTGGTGGACCATTTGCAATTCCCATTGGAATTCTTGTGTAGTGATAATGTCCACCCGGCGTTGAAAATGCCGTTTTTGGCCGGCTTTCAGGTGCCAATGGAATCTGATGAAATCCCGATACCAGGTCAAATGTCGAAAAATACCTCATGCCCCCCAATTGATCCAAAATATCTGTTATGTTCGGTAAGGGATACGCGTCTGCTACCATTTTTTCGTTTAATTCACGAAAATCTACAACCATGCGCCACCGTTTTTTCCCTGTGGCGTCAGGTTTCTTCCCCACCATCCACGCTGGGGCATTGTATGGTGAGTCAGAGGGTTCAATGATACCCGTGTCGAGCATTGTCCCTATTTGTTCTTTAAAATTATCTCTGATGTGGAAGGGCAAGCGAAATTGTCTGACCACTATTGGATCATCATCCTTTAAATTAATCTGATACCCTGGTATCTTTGCTTCTTTTAATTTTTCTTCGTCAAGTTTATACACCCATGGGTTATACCTGACGAGATTTTTCGCCTCCTCTTGCTCTTCCTCATCGAGACCTTCTAGTTTGAGAACTTCAAAAATTTTCTCTGCTCTATTTTCTCGTTCTGTCCCATTTGAACTCTCTGTCGCACCGAATGCTCTAATTTCCGCTTCCGTCGCTACTGATTCGACTTCTTCTAGGTCAACTAATGGGATTTTAAATCGCTCCTCAGTCTCCCGGGTATTGTAGACGTACATAAAAGCTATCCTTTGCTTGGGCTTAACTAATGCATCCCCGAAGTACATCCCTTTTTTGATGTCCCTTTGCGGGAGGTAACCGACTTCGGCGTCGAATTTACCTACTCTGACGTATACTAATTTGACTGTCCTAGGCGGAAGAGAAATTGACTCCGTGTTCATAAACGTGTGTATCTCTTCCCCTATCGTCAATGTGTCTTCCCCATAGTCAATTTTGACTGCCCTACTTTTTAGAAACGGTCTGCCCAGCATCCCGTCTTCTATCAGGGGAAATTTTGAGTCGACAACATGGAATTTGTCCTCGACTCCCTCTACGTCCAGAGTTGTCCAACCTAACGTCTGCAATTTTCCCGGTGTGACTCCTTTTATTATTATTATTTCGTCGCGATTTATTTTTACCTTTGGGTTGAGTTTGTCCATTTTTATTAAATTGACGTCACCTCCTGTATCCACAAAAAATTGACCCCTCCCCCCTTTTATCTTATTCGCTTTTAGATAGACTTGTGTGGGGGGAACATCCATTACGCGGAAATTGACATGGGCTGTCTTGTAAATTATCTTATTCTGCGCATTTGACTCGCCCCTGTCCTCGAGTCCCAGATCGCGCAGTTTTTCCGGGCTCGTCTTTAGTTTAAATTTTGGGAGGGTCCAGAAACACTTGGTTCCTCCTTAGATCCCTCCTTTTTTACTTCAATGGGCCCCCTTTTTTGGAATTGTTTTTTTATTAAATGGGCTGGGGTCCTACACTCTCTCGCGAAGTGTCCGGGCTTATCGCATTTGTAGCATTTGCTTACACCGGTGTTGGGTTTCTGCTCGCTCTTATCTCCTTGGCTCGTGCCTTTGTAACCCGTCTTTCCCCCGGTGTATTTCCCTGCGTTTCTTTGCCCGTTATTTTTCCCCGAATTTGTCGCTTTAATATGCAATTCTCTCAAATCAGCCTCAAAGTCATCTTCATCGATTGATCTGGTCGCTCGAATTTTTGCCTGACCCTGAGACTGCTTTGTTTTCGCGTGTATTTTTCGGAGATGTTCAAAGTCCTCTGTCTCTTTCACCTTCGACTCAATTGTTACGGCCATTCCGACGGCTTCATCAAAAGTGGCGGGTGTTACTGGGAACATCATATTTTTGATGTCCCTTCTCAATCCCGCGAGAAAAGCTTCTCTCATATTTAATTTAATTCCGTGAATATTAATGCCATAATCGGCCATCGGATCCGTGTCGAGTCGAGCCTGTGCTTTGAGTTGGAGGGCTCTGAACCGTGCCTCGTAATCGGTTACAGACTCTCCGTATTGCTGGTATAAACGCGACATTTTCGCGAGAATTTGGCGTAAATTTTCTCTCGTTCCGAACGAGAGACGAAGCTTCATGACAAGGTCGTCCAGCGAGTTTATCGTCGGTAGTGCGCTCTCCACTGCCAATCTCGCTTTGGGGCCGAATTTTGGCAAACATTGATGCAAAAAATTTAATTCATCTCCCGGTCTCAAGAGTCTGCGTGACATGTTAAGACTCGTAATAAATCTCTCTACATCGGCCCCAACTTCGTATTTTGGCAGTGGTCTGATCGCGTTTCTAACTCTCTGATCTTCTCCATAGGAATAATCGGCCCATGGATAATGACCCACATCGGGCCCGTAATTTGGTCTACCGAAATTTGACTGATTTCTTTGTCCCGTCGTTGAGCCCCAGGGATAACGTTTATGCTACTCCCTGATGCCACGTTTGTCGCACCGAGACCAAAGTCTGTCCTGCCAAATCTCGAGTTCAGGTCTGACATTGGGCTTCTTACTGCTAATTCTGACCTGCTCAATCCTGGGCCCGTCCCGGACATGTGTCTCAAGCTCAAATTTTGTCTCCCCCCGAACAAAGAATTTTGCACTCCCGAATTCGATGTGTTAATACCCGAGTGTCCCCATTCGGAATTTCCTCTGTTGAAACCCCCAAAATTTCCTACGTTCGAGAAAGCCGAATTCTGTTGTTGGAATGTGCTGTTAATTAGTGTATTCTCCGAGCTTGTGCTCATTATGGGACCACTTGCGCTCGAAACTGTAATTGTTGGATTGCTTGTTGGCACCGATGCCACTGTATCCTGCGCGGATTCCGTCGTGGAACCTGTGTTAGACGCACTGCTCGCCATTCTCGCGATTCTATTTAATTCTACTTGTGAGATATACGGCCTAGAATCGTTGTCCCGTCGGTCACGTCTATTTAATTACCCCGTCAAAGATCGCGCTGATGTTATGAGAGGAATTTTGAGGTCTGTTTTGTACTTACGTAGACCCAGTGACGGCGAATAAAATCCACCAATGCATCCTCCTTCCTTCCGTTGTTGTTGTGGTCACGTCCGTTGTCTCTGCGCGTTGCTTCTCTGCTAGTTGTCTCTGCTACTAGCTTTTTGGCGAGTTGTCTCTGGTAGTTGTCTCTGCAACTCTATTCTGCTAGTTGTCTCTGCTCGTTGTCTCTGCTTCCAAATTCAGCTAGTTGTCTCTGCTCACACTCTGTTGTTGTTCCGCTGGTAGTGTGGATGGAGCTCGTTCCCTTCCGTTTATTGCAGTTCCAACGATAGATCGAGGCGTTCGCCTGTCTCCTGACCGTCGGCTCTCGTTCTTGCTTCTTCTTCTCGCGTATACCCCGTATTTCTCACTTTAATCCTTCACTGGTCGTATTCCATCACATGATTTCTTTAACTTCTTCTTCGCACTCAATTCCCGGAATGAGTGCCCAAAAACACGTTGGGCGCCAATGTGACGTTATGGGTTTGGTTCCTTATTTGTTTATACCCTAATTGTCTGTTCACCTCGTTCTCGGCCTCGGCTAACTATTTAGGTGAGCTCACGGGGAGTTCGCTCACTTCGGGATGAAGCCGTAGAGGGATAAAAGAAGGAAAAGGGTCGATATACGAAGAACACTCGCGTAGATGTAGGTAAAATCGTTATATATTCGTTTAACTATTGTATTCCACGCGAATGTCTAACTCGGGTTCGTATACGCGATCTAATCGTTACTTTGGTCGACTCTGGGACTTAGACTCGACTTGCTATGGAGCTCTGAGGTCTTCTCAGTTCTGCTCCCGACCGTACTCTGCCTCTTGGGGGAACGACTCGGGCGTTCCCGAGTCGAAGACCCAGTTTCGCTGAGGTAAGCGGTCCCACGGTTTTCGTCACTACTACTAGTTTACGTCTTATTCGACATACACTAAGACAGTCAAACAGTTCGTTAACAACGAACTGGACTTGCAAAAACCGTGGAACTGCTTACCAAGGTGTCCAATTGATACCTTGTTTTGCTGAACAATGTCTGGATGGCAGGATGGAGAAATCGTATTTCTCCATTCTCTCATCCAAACGTGATATCATACATAAAATATTTGAAACAATAAAAACGACGTATTAACAAATGTCAATACGTCACAATGATAAGAAGGAGAAAAACTTCCCATCCAAACAAAAAAAAACAGAACGAATTTCCGAATTTTTTTTGCTAAGACGAAAAATGAAAAGTTAAAACAGAATTTCCCCCTAAAAAATCTATTAAGTACAACTTAATATGAACTTTTACTTTCTGTAGGTGCTTGGAAAACTGAAGTCCACACTCCTAATGCTGGAGTCCCAGCAACCGATGAAGAATCGTCAGGACGGTCAGGAGATCGTTGGATGCACGTCCTGGGGCCATGAAATTCCATTTATTTTCGAATTTATGCAATTATTATTTTTTTGATTCCATTAAACAGCTTCACTACTGCGTGAAATAAAACAAAACTTTGGAAATTGTGAAAAAATTGTTGAATTTTTTTGGAATGATAAACCCTTTTTCATATTTTAATTGTTTGAATGATGATTTCATTGAAAGCTAGTTAAAAAACATTCTGTTTTGTGGTGGGGATAATTCACTCAATGAATTATAAATATATAAATGTTCTTTAAAAGTTCATTAGAAGTAAAAACAGTACGATTTTATAAGAATTAGGTGCACGCGAACAGTCGAAAAATCGCTATAGTTTATTATTTCAATTTTAAACTCAGATTTTTCTTCTTTTTCGAGAATAAATCCCTTAGGTCACGAGCTCTCCTCACGTAGGCAATGTTCCTGGAGGTAACTTGCCTTGAACCGAATTGATTTCTCACAATCTTCATTACCTCACTTTTTGCTTTTTTGTTTTTCTTTTCTTTTTTCAACCGATTTGGCTCAGCGTGAGGTGTCCGACAGCTCAGCGAACGATTCTTTTATACCCCAAATAAAATCATTAACCCATTAATAGTTAAAAATGGGAGGATTTTTAACTTACAAAAAACGTAAATTATTTTTCAGTGTTTAATTCTTTTTTTTTAAGGAGAGATTGACGGTGGATTCAGGAGTGAAGTGGAGAGAGGCCAATTATTTCGATAACGAGGGATTCCAGGGGAAAATCTCATCTATATTTTTTGTCGAGAATTTTGTCAGCTAGGAAAAAGATAAATCAGATTTTCTCTTCGAACCACTCATTAACGAAATAATGACAATTGACAGAAAGCAAAAATTGTCTTGTCCAGGAAAATGAAATGCCACTTCACAACTGAAATAGAACGGTCACTAGTAAACGGCTCGTAAACCATAGAGTTGGCCTTAAACTATAGAATAGAATAGAATAGGTCACCGGTAAGAGTTCAGTTAAAAAAACTAGAAAAAATCTATTGAAAATAAATAGCACCGATGTTCATACGAATGGTAAGTTAATCTAGTGATTAATTATGAGAGAATGGGGGAAAATTGTGAATGTGAATAAGTTTTTGGGGAGGAAGGGGGCGAGCGAGAAGATCTGCGAATGTTTATGTTAATTTCCACATTACATATCTCACGATGTTGAATAATTTTTAAAGTAATTCAAGGAGAAATGACAAAACAAAAAAACTTGGGATTAATTGGTCACAATTAATTTATTAATTCTTGTTTTGTCACTTTTCTTCTTAATTCTTGTTCCATCTAGACTAGCTATTACGTATTTAATGTAAAGTTATGGACTCGAAGGTCGGATAATCCTTTGGAACTGTTATTT
>NW_021680651.1:17834-19483 GCF_001412515.2 Diachasma alloeum
GGGGGCGAGCGAGAAGATCTGCGAATGTTTATGTTAATTTCCACATTACATATCTCACGATGTTGAATAATTTTTAAAGTAATTCAAGGAGAAATGACAAAACAAAAAAACTTGGGATTAATTGGTCACAATTAATTTATTAATTCTTGTTTTGTCACTTTTCTTCTTAATTCTTGTTCCATCTAGACTAGCTATTACGTATTTAATGTAAAGTTATGGACTCGAAGGTCGGATAATCCTTTCGAACTGTTATTTTTAAATATCGTGAGATTTAAGAGTGAAAACTGTGGAATAACATGCAGTTTGTGTTATTATATTCGGAGACATTCTAAATGATTGAGGGATTGCGAATGTAATAATCGTAATTGAAAACTAGAATGCTTGCTCGTTTGTTTAACTTAGCTCAGATAATTCACAGAAAATCGAACAAAGTATGAAATATTGTTACAAAAAAAGTTGAAAAAAACAATTTTTTTAGATATTGCTACATGATTTTATACAGTAGTAATTGAAAATTTGAATATGCAAATGATATACTGTGTACGTCTGTGTGATCCTAAGGATTACTATCGATTTTTTTTTTCATCAGAAATTAAAGGGAATTTTATCTGAAAAAATGGCTTTAATTACTGTGGCAAAAATTTCGTAGTAGAAAGTTTTTCCATTACGTTTTTTTAAAATCAATAGAAATTAAACAACCTCTTTCTACTCTCCTCATCCCCAAAATCCACTAATCTGATGTAAGAAAATACATGTATAAACTTGTCGTTTTTTTAAATTACATTACAATTTCTCAATTTGCGTCCAAGCGCAGAAGGAGTGAAAATAATTTTTTAAATAAATATTATAATTTCCGCTCATTATAAGTAGACTACAATTGTTACTGACTGGGATACCAGTTGGCATATTACCTACGCAGGAGGTAAATGACCATGGAGGCGCAGACAAGGACTCCTCTTGAAATCTTCTTTACCTGCCGTTCGATGTACATGATATCTACATTTTCGGAGGAGAGAAAAATCGGCTGAATACCATTTCGGTGTGGTGATGTTTGAGTAGGATGCCTTCTGTTAGAAATAACACAGGTTAACGTTTGATAATTTTGTGAGAAGAATCAATAAAGTTATCTACCTTCAGTTCTATAACATCGTCTATGAATAAAATACTTCATGCATCACGTTTTCAGCCTTTATATAAATGAAAAATTGAGTTTTCATCGTATTCATCCAATCAACTATTGGAACTCGGAAAATCTGGTCTCAAGCCATGTGAGTCGGGTGCGTGAGTAACTCGACAGTAGCAGTCCCGCTGTGACAGGGACAGGTTCGAAGGGCAATTTTTATCCTCCTTGTACTCAATGTTTACTTTATGTTTTTCAGTTGATTNAAAATCTGGTCTCAAGCCATGTGAGTCGGGTGCGTGAGTAACTCGACAGTAGCAGTCCCGCTGTGACAGGGACAGGTTCGAAGGGCAATTTTTATCCTCCTTGTACTCAATGTTTACTTTATGTTTTTCAGTTGATTTATTCGCCGACTAATATTAAGGGATGATACAAAGACTGTTCAATGGAGAATTAAATTCCCCATCCATCAACCCCCGTTTCATCCCTTAATCTCTGCAATAAAAAAATTAATATTGCGACGAAAGTC
>NW_021680651.1:19521-20871 GCF_001412515.2 Diachasma alloeum
AACTGCGACGAAAGTCGCGGCGCTATGGAAAACTCAATGGTTTCTCGGCGCAGTGACTCCCGACAACTCGCCCGCTAATTAAAAAATCGTATCTCTGCTCCTAATTAACATTAAGGAATGAAACCAACCCGAGTCAAAATTTGACCGGGTCTGAGGACGTAATTTCAACGTTCTGAACCTACATTGCTTTGATCTTCAATTTTTCCGTCAAATCTTCCCCGTCTTTCCAATCCACTTCAATCCTAACGATACATGGGCGTTGAAAATTCTTCAATCCCCCAATCATGTATTCAACGTGCTTTCGACGTTTATGACGCCTTCTCAATTTCAACGTATGTTTGACGCATTCTAACGTCTTATTCAAATTGTACTGCGGTTAGAGGGGCTGGGGAGGGGGTAAAGCGGAGCAAGAGAGGGAGAGACAACATACACCAAGGGGGCAAAACGGATCAGAGGGGTGGGGAGGGGGCAAAATGGACAACGGATACTTNATTTATGACGCCTCAATTTCAACGTATGTTAGATGCTTTTTAACGTCTTATTCAAATTGTACTGCGGTTAGAGGGGCTGGGGAGGGGGCAAAGCGGAGCAGGAGGGGGAGAGACAACATGCACCAAGGGGGCAAAACGGACCAGGGGGGAGGGGAGGGGGCAAAATGCACAACGGATATTTATTTTTTTCATCCTTTTTTCACAAGCTATAATTTCTAAAGTGTATACATGAATGGGGCAAGGAGCGGGGAGGAGGTGGGCAACCGACCCACGAAGTAAAGATTTTCCTTCCAGCAATATGATCTGTTTCCAAATACAAAATGATCCNTTTATTTTTTTCATCCTTTTTTCACAAGCTATAATTTCTAAAGTGTATACATGAATGGGGCAAGGAGTGGGAAGGAGGGGGAAGGAGGTGGGCAACCGACCCACGAAGAAAAGATTTTCCTTCCAGCAATATGATCTGTTTCCAAATACAAAATGATCCAATGAAACGAATGCAATTACCTAGAAGTCGCAATCTAAATGAGAATTCGAGAAAATGACAAAAAAAAAATCAACAGCACGAACAAAAATTAAAAAATAATCTTTTCTTCGTGGGTCAGTTGCCCCCCCCCCCCCCCTCCTGCCTCTATTTATGAATACACTTTGAAAATTATAATTTTCAAGAAAAAATTATCCGCAGTCCATCCCCCCCCTTCGCCTAATTAACTTTGATTTAATCCTTCATTATCGTATTATCGACTCCAACCATTAAATACTGTATCTATCAATGGGTTAATCTGCACATAATCAAAAAGTTGTACTTATTTTCTCCCAGTTGATGAATTCTAATTCTCGTATGATTTTTAGCAACAAT
>NW_021680651.1:21050-21290 GCF_001412515.2 Diachasma alloeum
GGGGTGGGTGGGGTCGGATAGGGGGTGAGGATGTACGTTGAGGGGACGTTGAAAGGACGTTCAACTTCGACGTACTCTCGACGTAAAAGCTGAAAAAAGTGGCAATAAGAGACAATATGTACATTGAAATTGGATTGTGGGTCATCTGGATCTGAAACCGTTCAACGTTATTTCAACGTTCTAAGTCTACCAAATGACGTTAGAAACACGTTGAAGAACCTGCTAAAATTTTGACTCGGG
>NW_021680651.1:21477-22608 GCF_001412515.2 Diachasma alloeum
TTGAAATTGGATTGTGGGTCATCTGGATCTGAAACCGTTCAACGTTATTTCAACGTTCTAAGTCTACCAAATGACGTTAGAAACACGTTGAAGAAACTGCTAAAATTTTGACTCGGGAATGCTGTCCGATGGAGAATTAAATTGCCCATCCTTCAACCCCCACTTTATTCCTTAATGTTAATTAGGAGCAGAGATACGATTTTTTAATTAGCGGGCGAATTAATGGGGAAGCGCTCTGCGACGAGAAACCATTGAGTTTTTCATAGCGCCGCGAATTTCGTCGCAGTTTTTATTTTTTTATTACAGAGATTAAGGAATGAAACGGGGGTTGATGGATGGNTCGTCGCAATATTAATTTTTTTATTGCAGAGATTAAGGGATGAAACGGGGTTGATGGATGGGGAATTTAATTCTCCATTGAACAGTCTTTGTATCATCCCTTAATATTAATTAGTCGGCGAATAAATCAACTGAAAAACATAAAATAAACATTGAGTACAAGGAGGACAAGAATCGCACTTCGAACCTGTCCCTGTCACAGCGGGACTGCTACTGTCGAGTTACTCACGCAGAGATAATAGGGGAGTTTGCTCAGGCTTATGGGAACTATTCGATCAGAGTTACATAGCGGTGGCGCGCATGAACTAATCGAGAGGCCGTCTCTGTGGGTAAAGAAATTTTCATCTATTACCATGGAAACAGTCGATAACAGGGAAGCGTTTCCAATCTTAAATCCAACATGAAACCTCCTTTGCATTCACTCATCCGCTTGATTATCGCATTTTCGTTCATACAACTTCTTATTGTCTAAATTTGTAAATTAGTTGATCATAAAGGAGAGGGAGAGAAGGAATTATGAAGTCTTGAGCGAAAGAGGATTATTTATTTGAATTTCTATACAACTAGATCTTTAATAAAAAAAAAAATACGAGCAATTCATCTTATTCACATTTATTACATATTTTGTCAGTGATACAAAGGTAATGAATGAATTTCAAATTATTTTGATGAGAAATATATTCAATATTTGTGAGAGATTATATCTCAACAAATCTCATACACATAATGGGATTAAATCAATAATAATAGATTAACGAATGAGACTTTTCGCAGATTATTGCGAGATTTAAA
>NW_021680651.1:25947-26137 GCF_001412515.2 Diachasma alloeum
TCCTAATTGAGATTAAGGGATGAAAAAAAGGCAATTCGATGGAGAATTAAATTCTCCATTAATTAACCCTCTTTCGTCCCCTAAACTTTGTAAGAAAAAATATAAACTGCCACGAAACTCAGGGGCCAGTAAGAAAAATAATTCTTTGGCAGCGCACACTGACTTTTCACCATTCGCCCGCGAATTAAAA
>NW_021680651.1:26505-27432 GCF_001412515.2 Diachasma alloeum
GTTTTTATTGTTTTGTTACAGAGATTCAGAGATAACAGAGGGTTAACTGATGGGTAATTTAATTCTCCGTCGAACCGCCCTTTTTTCATCCCTTAATCTCAATTAGGAGAGCAGAAGCGAATTTTTAATTCGCGGGCGAATAGTGAAAAGTCACCGTGCGCCGCGAAACAATGATTTTTCTTACTGGCCCATGAGTTTGATGGCAGTTTTTATTGTTAAATTTCAAATTTTTTTCTTCTCGTATACCCTTTCGTGTCTTTACGAGTTGTTCCCTTCCCACCCCCCTCAACCCCCTGTACCGCATTTGCCGAAGGGAGGGAAAATCTCATTCGAGGGAAAAACCTGCCCTGGTACAGTCGTCCTTTTTGACGGGACTACCGCTCGGCAGTGAAACTGTGAGATTAGAGCACTATAAATTTTGACTGCCCGTGCCGGGAAGCGAAACCGGACCATTGGTATACGAGTCTAGCACTCTAACCGCACGGCCACTACCGTCGGTAGTTTTTATTGTTTTGTTACAGAGATTAAGGGATGAAAAAAGGGCAATTCGACGGAGAATGAAATTCCCCATCAATTAACCCTCTTTCATCCCTTAATCTCTGTAACAAAAGAATAAAAACTGCCATGAAAGTCATGGGCCAGTGAGAAAAATAATAGTTTCGCGGCGCACAGTGACTCCCGGTAATTAAAAATTCACCTCTCCCCTCCTAATTGAGATTAAGGGATGAAAAAAGGGCAATTCGACGGAGAATGAAATTCCCCATCAATTAACCCTCTTTCATCCCTTAATCTCAATTAGGAGGGGAGAGGTGAATTTTTAATTACCGGGGGTCACTGTGCGCCGCGAAACTATTATTTTTCTCACTGGCCTATTACTTTCATGGCAGTTTTTATTTTTTTGTTACAGAGATTAAGGGATGAAAGAGG
>NW_021680651.1:27606-27881 GCF_001412515.2 Diachasma alloeum
GTTTTTTCATCCCTTAATCTCAATTAGAAGGGGAGAGGTGAATTTTTAATTCGCAGGCGAATACTGAAAAGTCAGTGTGCGCTGCCAAAGAATCATTTTTCTTACTGGCCCCTGAGTTTCGTGGGAGTTTATATTTTTTGTTACAGAGTTTAAGGGATGAAAGAGGGTTAAGTAATGGAGAATTTCATTCTCCGTCGAGCTGTCTTTTTTTTATCCCTTAATCTCAATTCGGAGGGGAGAGGTAAATTTTTAATTACCGGGAGTCACTGTGCGCC
>NW_021680651.1:29809-48548 GCF_001412515.2 Diachasma alloeum
TTTCGCTCAAGACTTCATAATTCCTTCTCTCCCTCTCCTTTATGATCAACTAATTTACAAATTAAGACAATAAGAAGTTGTATGAACGAAAATGGGATAATCAAGCGGATGAGTGAATGCAAAGGAGGTTTCATGTTGGATTTAAGATTGGGAACGCATCCCTGTTATCGACTGTTTCCATGGTAATAGATGAAAATTTCTTTACCCACAGAGATGGCCTCTCGATTAGTTCATGCGCGCCACCGCTATGAAACTCTGATCGAACAGTTCCCATAAGCCTGAGCAATCTCTCCTGTTATCTCTGACTCACGCACCCGACTCACATTTACCGACAATTCGACCGGATCGCCGCCTTTCCCGTGAGGTACCAACTAACTTTTTTGGAGTCAGTCAAACCCCCCGTTCCGGGCCTCTACTCAGGTCTATCCTCTTTGATTGAGGTTATATACTGTCTCTAGAGTAAATGTCACCGCCCTGAATTAAAAAATACTTGATTATCGGTTGCAAATGAATTCTAATGTCTTTGAGTGAAGAACAAGTCGTGGACATCTTATGACGAGTGAAAAAAAACGAATGCCTGTTTGCAAAGAAACATATATTAACAAAAAAACGATGACCAGTCATTTTGAAGGCTCACTAAATGTTTATTTTTTGATATCTAATCAATATGCAAGTGAAGATGATTGTTCAGAGGACATGTGGGAAGCTTTCCAGGTACATTCCGTTGAAAATCTGTGAATTTGGAGGGACTGAATCCATAGAAGAAATGCGAATGTTTGTGAACTCTGATGTTTACTTTAATACGTCAAACGTGACAGTTTTTAAAAATAATTTTGTTCAATTGTAGAAATTGTTTCAGTACCGTTATTTGTTTGATATTTTGATTTTTAATAGCTTTTTTCTTGCACTGCTTAATACGGGGCAGTGAGCGAACCGCGTTCTGCAGCCACAAAAAAAATTGTAGTGTTTCTCAATTTTGTGTTGAGTTAGTAAAACAAGTTACAACTGACGACGTTGTCACTTGTTTTATTTTTTTTTGGTTTCTCGAAACGTGGCCTGCTTCGTAAAAAGCCGAATAGGCTATATGTGGCTTTAAATAAATAAATAAATAACGTGGCCTGGTTACTACCCCAGTAAGCAGTGCAAGAAAAGCGTTATAAGAAATATACAGTTTGACCATTTTTCCATAAAAATTTATTTAGTAATCTACTTTGTTATTATCCCTGCAAATGGTTCATGATTTTAATTGTTGAAAGAACGACAGCGGGGGAGGGGGGGTGCAGGTTATGTCTATGGACTCAGTATTATATTTCGAAAACAGCTCAACAAAAAATTGGTCCGTCGTGAAAACTACGAGAGAAAGTTTTCTTGATAATAAGTTAGATTTTTCTGCCAATAGAAATGCAAAGAAAATGAGATTCCACCGCAATGGATCAAGGAGAATGAGTGCCAGAGATTGAAACCAGAGAAAACAGATATTTTTGTGCTGGAGAAATTTCAGGGAGACGTCTTCAAAAAACTTCAGGGAACAAAATGCTTGTAAGTAAATTAATATTATGTTTTGTTAATATTAATTTTGATCAATTTACAGTTTTTGAATTGTCATGATAATTCAATACAAGTAAGAACCGAAGAGATTTCCGGTTGGGAGAAAAATCCTTATTTCTGCCTTTATTCACTCATGATTTTTCTGGCATTTTTTTTTTCATTTACTTTGTGACGTTTTCAGGATTTTTGACTAAAAAATACAGAAATTGTTTCAATCTAAATCTCACTAAAATGGGCTCCAGTCGATGAATTTTGAGTTAAACAAGGGTATCGACTCCTCTCTATTGAAAAGGTATATAAATTGGAATAATTTTAATGTCGCTGGCAGCTCAGAGGTTTTTTGACTAGACTCTGCTTATTACAAAGGGGAGGGAGGACGATACTCCCTCTCTGGTTTGATTTCTCCTCCACTCTCACACAATGAAAACACAAGATCTCGTATACAAAACAACTAAAATATAATTTCATTTTAAATATTAATAATATTTCGACTTGGTCCACCTGTCAAAAAATATGAGAAACCACCTCCTTCCAAGATGGACCATAGCCTTAACAATAAATAATACAAAATTAATGAAAAATAAATAAAACTAATGCCAATCCGGCAGACGATACTAATTTTGCGACTACATCTCGCGCTGTCTAGGAGACGACTCTGCCCAAGCGTGGGTTGAGTGGCTTGGGCTGCTTGCTTGGGGTGTCCCTTGGGGGACGTTTTCTCCCAAATATCTCGCACAATGGACTTGTCGAAACAATAGAGTCGACAAAATTTTTTTGTTTTTAAGATATTTAGATTCACAAACAATTCAAGATAATAATATGTGACGAATATTGTCCATAATAATTTTCGAAATTTTCAATTCTAAATCATTTTTATAGTGAAAATTCGCTGTATTTGGGTATCGCTCGTGTATCTCTCGCTGACTTCCTGTAGAATCGGTGCGTCAGATGGGGGGGAGCTTCCCCTCTGGTCGTTCCTTGTGTCAGGGTACCCTGGACTGATGCCATTCTGAGATTGATAGTAAGGCATCGTTGCTTGAAGACACCTTTTGCTCCCATTTGAAATATGTGGGCTTCGTAGCGCGACGCCATTGTCCAATCCTCCTTCCTACAAGTTTGAACGGGATGGTCTGGATGTTGCTTGGTCCCAAGAGATATTTCTCAGGACCTCCTCTTCTCGATTCAGGCCGTTGACTTGAAGTTATGACCGCTAGAGATGAAAAAAGGGTATTAGAATAGGGAAGGAATTGGAGATTTTCCTTTCCCGATTTTCATGGAGGAGAGAAGTTTCCTAGACGTTATTTTTAGAAGGTCTTAGTCTTCATGAAAATTAGAATTTGATTTTTGTCAACGAAAATATTCAAGTCTGACGACCTGGTCGTCACAACATCATTTATTGAATTATTATAGGGTTGATAAATACTTACATTATAGTCCAAAAAGACAAAAATGATTGAGAACGGAGCTCTCTGACTCAATTATTGGCGGAGATAGGGGAGGGTCGGGCAAAATGGGACGTGTTGAGATCTTTTCCAATTGTCAATATCTTCATTTAGAAGTGAAAATATTGACAATTAGAGAAGATCACGAAACGTCCCATTTTGCTGGACTCTCCTCTACTGAAGATTGAATTTTTCTTTCTTCTAAAAACTGTTGTTTTTTAGAATTCTAATGACGAACTACTGAGAATAACAAAAAAAAATTGAAACCATAGATTTTGTCAGAAATTTTTTCAGCTTTTCGAAAAACATTGTTTTTTTATGTACCTATATTTTGGCATGAAAAACTGGAAAAGAAAGTTTCAAACAGTCATTTGGAGTCGTACCCAACCCTTATTTACTTGTTCGTTTTTTTCATCGGAAAGTTCAGAAAATTTTCTAACAAAATTTGTTTTTTATTTTTGGTGCTCGCAGAAACGCAGAGGTAAAGTGCGGAAAAAAAATAAAATTTTTTCCTAAAAAATTCGTTTTTCAAAAATATTTCGAAATCCAACGGAAATAGAGAATTTTTTTGTAAAAATCGTTTTTGTAGAAAAGAATCTACAAAAGCTCTTATAAAAAATTTTCCATCTACCGTATATTCTGAGATATTCATTGACAAATTATCTTCAGATTCAGTTGCCAATGAGTCTACAATATCTCAGGATTGAAGCGAAATATCAATTTCTTGGCGAAGATCTTGTTTGAAACGTAGCTAATCTACCAGTTAAACGATCGGTCCTGCCGATAATTCTCGAGCACCATCGGGAACCTTCGGTTGAGCGGCGAGAGGATCACGATACCCGCGAAAAGTTAGTTGCAATCTGGCAATTGAGAATTGTTTTAGGTCTTCACCTCTGAATCAAGTTCTGTAGTGGGTTATGATTAGTTCCGGAATTTTTGAGCCAAAATTTCCAAATTCCAGTTCTTTATCTGGATTCTAAAACGCTCCTCAATAGCCTTGTTTTTTTCCATAAGAATAACACGGGATTTTCATGGAAAATTCGAATCTATTTCCCCCCTCCCCTTGTTATGTCACTAAAAATTTTAAAATCATGGAAAATTATTGAGTAAATGAACTACTTTTGACGGAAATTTTTAGTTTTTTATTGATATCACACAATAGGGGAATTATTCTTATAGGAAAAAACGTTCTATTCTTACGGGAAACGTTATTCCCGTGCTATTCGTATGAGAAAATAATGCTCTTGGGGGCGTTTTAGAATGAAGATAGAGAGCTGAAATTTTGAGAGTATTTTCTTTTATTTGTGACGTATTGGGATCGACCGATACGTCGATTTAGTTCATAATTATACGGAATGTTATTATAATACTGGATGAGAGGAATAAGAAATGTGATTTCTCTTTCCTGCCATCCAGATATTAGTCAGCGTTCCCATGATGGCATTGGGATAGCATGCCCATGGTGTCAGTTGGACAATCCCCCGTGAGCTCACCGCCGAAGTTAACCGAGGTTTAAGTGACCATACAGAGAATTACAGTGTAGGAATAAAATAGTAGTGCAAAGTGCAAGGCACAGTAGACAGTGTACATAATAGTACGAAGGAAAAGAAATATTCACTGAGTTTTACCTCCGGATAAAACTCAAAACGTCACATATTCATTTCGAGTCTTTTGAGGGGGCGGTATGTCAAAAATTCCGGAACGGGTGCCCCTGAGGGGCACCCTAGGGTATGATATTCAGGAGATTTAATTTCTACTAATCAATGCTCAGTAAATCATAGAAATGAAGGTCATTTTCCTGGATTTTATTAACGTCCCGATCCTAAGGAAGGAAGTTATTATAATTACTAAAATCAAAAGTGGAATTTCTATGATTTGTGGACGTTTCGTGAGCCCTAGAATCACCCTGACACGTTTTTGAACACATGTCTGTATGCGTGTGTGCACGTATGTATTCAGGGTGTCCAGCGGTAGGGAAATCTGGAAAATCGGGAATTTGGTCTGGAAATGTCAAGGAATTACGACAACTTTCTGGAATTTTAAAATGTGAAGCTTGTTTTCTCCAAGTACCTAAATTTTGGGGAATTCTGTTGACAAAAAAGAGTGTCCTGGAATTGTCCTTTAGCGGAGACTTTGCTAAAATTGAAAAGTCTGAATATTCCCATAGCCATACTTCCTTGAATTTGCGCAATTTCGATGTGATGCAGATTTTTGCATTTCACAATTTTCGTTACACTCTAGAAAATGAAATTAAGTACCCATTTTACATAATAAATTATGGATAATAGCCCATGAAGAAAATGTTTCTTTCAATGCACTCTTTTTTGTTTGTTCTGGAATGTTTAAAAAATCGAGTGCAGCAGACAGACTAAATTTGAAAAATTCATTTATTTCAATCCGTTCTATGCAATGGAAAACGAATACTGAATTTTATTCTTTGAAGTCTGACAAACATACAAAAAGCAATCTGAAATGGATGAAAATTATAATCCAAGGAAAATTTTGAAGGCGAAAATGGGAAATGACGAAATAAATTCACTTAATGGGTGGTCTTTTCGCCAACCAAAGATAATTCGATTTTACCGACGTGTGCGTTTCAACTTCGTTGGGTAAAGGAGTTAATGTGCATGGATCCATCTATTGTTCATTGATTACCCGGTTCTACGAAATTTCGGCTCAACTTGCCACACATGAAACCCATGCTATTTGATAGATTTTTCCGTGTAGAATTCAAATCTATTGACCAAACCGCTCCAAGTGCGATCATTTACGAGAAAAAAGAATTTCGATGTCTCCACAATCTGCGAAATTGTGTTACGTCATGATTTCGCAGTAAATATTTGAAAATATTTAATCAAATATATACTGAAAAATTATGAGTAATATTTTCTCCCATTTTTAGCCTACCATCCGGAAATAGCTAGGGATCGAAGTCGGGTGAATTGTTGAAATAATAAAGAATTTTTATTATTTAATAAAACCCAAATTTATTTAAATTAATTAAATCAAAATTCCATCAAATTAAGAAGTTTTCTCATCAAACGAACATAAAATCAATAAATTTTCCGTCAAATACAATTCAAATTTAAACCTTCAATTTTTGTTTCCACATTCAGTGCAAGAATCATTTAATTTTATAATAAAATCAAATTTTCCAATGATAAAAAAAAATTAATAATAAAATTTAAGCAACTCATCCTGGTTCTCCGTAGCTTTCCTCAACGTTGTCCAATTCCGTGGTTCCACAATTATTATCCAGCAAGTCTAAGTACCAATTTGATTTTTGTCACATTTCACTAATTTCAAGAAATATTCCACAAATTATTAGTGCATAATCAAAATCATTCTATTTCACTGTGACGAAATGAGTTTATTTGTCCTTTAATAATCTCATGTTTCACTCCGACCTCGGCTAGTCTCGGTGAGCTCATGGGTGGTTCGCTCAATCGGAGGGATAAGTGAAGGATAGAGGGAGGGTTAACGATATTAAACCGACCGTACTGATGTTGGTAAAATAACTATATATTAACTTTAATTTATACACGGTAGTGTTTAATGGGTCGGTATAATGCGGTTCTTGACTCGACTTTGGGACCTTGACTCGACTTTGTTATTGGTTGGCTGAAGGCCTGAGCTCAGAGATCCGCTCTGTTTCGCTCCTGATCGTATTCTAGATTTTTGGCTAGGTGAGGACGTCCGTGAATCTTCAACTCCTGCCGTACTCTGACGTACTCTGGTGCTTCCCGAGTCGTCCAAACTCGTCAAAGTCCGAAAATGCTTACCTAAGCAATCCCACGGTTTTCTTCACTAATACGGTTTCGTGCATTCGTTTGTATAGAAACCTACACAGTCAAACAGTTCAGCACCCTGAACTGGACCTGTAGAAACCGTGGAACTGCTTACGCTGGTGTCCATGGGACACCGTGGGACTGCTGAGCAATNATTTATTTCAATCCGTTCTATGCAATGGAAAACGAATACTGAATTTTATTCTTTGAAGTCTGACAAACATACAAAAAGCAATCTGAAATGGATGAAAATTATAATCCAAGGAAAATTTTGAAGGCGAAAATGGGAAATGACGAAATAAATTCACTTAATGGGTGGTCTTTTCGCCAACCAAAGATAATTCGATTTTACCGACGTGTGCGTTTCAACTTCGTTGGGTAAAGGAGTTAATGTGCATGGATCCATCTATTGTTCATTGATTACCCGGTTCTACGAAATTTCGGCTCAACTTGCCACACATGAAACCCATGCTATTTGATAGATTTTTCCGTGTAGAATTCAAATCTATTGACCAAACCGCTCCAAGTGCGATCATTTACGAGAAAAAAGAATTTCGATGTCTCCACAATCTGCGAAATTGTGTTACGTCATGATTTCGCAGTAAATATTTGAAAATATTTAATCAAATATATACTGAAAAATTATGAGTAATATTTTCTCCCATTTTTAGCCTACCATCCGGAAATAGCTAGGGATCGAAGTCGGGTGAATTGTTGAAATAATAAAGAATTTTTATTATTTAATAAAACCCAAATTTATTTAAATTAATTAAATCAAAATTCCATCAAATTAAGAAGTTTTCTCATCAAACGAACATAAAATCAATAAATTTTCCGTCAAATACAATTCAAATTTAAACCTTCAATTTTTGTTTCCACATTCAGTGCAAGAATCATTTAATTTTATAATAAAATCAAATTTTCCAATGATAAAAAAAAATTAATAATAAAATTTAAGCAACTCATCCTGGTTCTCCGTAGCTTTCCTCAACGTTGTCCAATTCCGTGGTTCCACAATTATTATCCAGCAAGTCTAAGTACCAATTTGATTTTTGTCACATTTCACTAATTTCAAGAAATATTCCACAAATTATTAGTGCATAATCAAAATCATTCTATTTCACTGTGACGAAATGAGTTTATTTGTCCTTTAATAATCTCATGTTTCACTCCGACCTCGGCTAGTCTCGGTGAGCTCATGGGTGGTTCGCTCAATCGGAGGGATAAGTGAAGGATAGAGGGAGGGTTAACGATATTAAACCGACCGTACTGATGTTGGTAAAATAACTATATATTAACTTTAATTTATACACGGTAGTGTTTAATGGGTCGGTATAATGCGGTTCTTGACTCGACTTTGGGACCTTGACTCGACTTTGTTATTGGTTGGCTGAAGGCCTGAGCTCAGAGATCCGCTCTGTTTCGCTCCTGATCGTATTCTAGATTTTTGGCTAGGTGAGGACGTCCGTGAATCTTCAACTCCTGCCGTACTCTGACGTACTCTGGTGCTTCCCGAGTCGTCCAAACTCGTCAAAGTCCGAAAATGCTTACCTAAGCAATCCCACGGTTTTCTTCACTAATACGGTTTCGTGCATTCGTTTGTATAGAAACCTACACAGTCAAACAGTTCAGCACCCTGAACTGGACCTGTAGAAACCGTGGAATTGCTTACGGTGGTGTCCATGGGACACCGTGGGACTGCTGAGCAATCTTTGGATGAAGGGAATGAGAAACCTCGTTTCCCGTTCCCATCGTCCACCACTTTGGGCATAATAATTATATTTATTAAATAAATCGACGTATTGATCGATCTCAATACGTCACATTCACTAATTATTAAATTTTTTTTTTATTCACATAATTCAAAATATTGAGTCAACTTCATTTGAATAATAACTATAAAATCGCGGAACTGGAGACGCGAAGAAAACTACGGAGGACTACCGGAACTATTCTATCGGGAACTGTCCGAACCGAGGGAACCGTCCCAACTAACTTTGAGGGTGGATCGATGCGCTCGTCAAACCTCCTGATTTTAGTCTTAATTCGTGTCTGTATATTAATTTTTTATGTATTTGTCAAAGGAGGGAGCATCACATGATGTTGATGCACCAGGTACACCTCGGTACGGACACCTGAACCTCCTGGTGATAACGCACTTGGAGACAATTCCAGGCGTTACCACCTAACGATCACGTGATCGTTATATAAAATGATTTAATTTCCTTTTCTTCAATTTTCTAGCTGATTTTAAACTCAATAGTTTTCTCAATATTTTTTTCTTTTATTATAAATTTTTCCCTATTTTCCCACTATTATTCCATTTTCCTACGAGGCCTATTTCTCGACTATCATTCGAGTGACGTCACTCAACCTGACCACCCAAGTAAAGGTGATTTGGATTCGCGTTTACAAAGAAAAACTTACCATCGTCTTTCTCAAATTCCCTTCTTATATTCCGTACGAGTAATATCGATCGAAATTTATCTCCGTTTTAAATACGGAATTTCGGTCGATTTTACACTCACTCTTCTATTACTTTTTTTTTTACTTAAATTCTTTATTTATCATTATTTTCTATTTGAAATATTTAAATTCCATTATTTATGATGGAAAACGCGATACGTCTCCTGACGTAACAATTGACCCTTTCTGAAATTCAATAAAAAAATAACGAGAGCTGCTTTCAACCTGTAATAAGTCGCAGAAAAATTAAAGTGATCGTGTTGTGTTCCTCACGTAGGAGCCTTTTAATTCTCTGATAAAATTGATTCCCTTTTCATGTTATGAAAAGAATGGAGTCGAGGAGCAGTNTTTATTAAATAAATCGACGTATTGATCGATCTCAATACGTCACATTCACTAATTATTAAATTTTTTTTTTATTCACATAATTCAAAATATTGAGTCAACTTCATTTGAATAATAACTATAAAATCGCGGAACTGGAGACGCGAAGAAAACTACGGAGGACTACCGGAACTATTCTATCGGGAACTGTCCGAACCGAGGGAACCGTCCCAACTAACTTTGAGGGTGGATCGATGCGCTCGTCAAACCTCCTGATTTTAGTCTTAATTCGTGTCTGTATATTAATTTTTTATGTATTTGTCAAAGGAGGGAGCATCACATGATGTTGATGCACCAGGTACACCTCGGTACGGACACCTGAACCTCCTGGTGATAACGCACTTGGAGACAATTCCAGGCGTTACCACCTAACGATCACGTGATCGTTATATAAAATGATTTAATTTCCTTTTCTTCAATTTTCTAGCTGATTTTAAACTCAATAGTTTTCTCAATATTTTTTTCTTTTATTATAAATTTTTCCCTATTTTCCCACTATTATTCCATTTTCCTACGAGGCCTATTTCTCGACTATCATTCGAGTGACGTCACTCAACCTGACCACCCAAGTAAAGGTGATTTGGATTCGCGTTTACAAAGAAAAACTTACCATCGTCTTTCTCAAATTCCCTTCTTATATTCCGTACGAGTAATATCGATCGAAATTTATCTCCGTTTTAAATACGGAATTTCGGTCGATTTTACACTCACTCTTCTATTACTTTTTTTTTTACTTAAATTCTTTATTTATCATTATTTTCTATTTGAAATATTTAAATTCCATTATTTATGATGGAAAACGCGATACGTCTCCTGACGTAACAATTGACCCTTTCTGAAATTCAATAAAAAAATAACGAGAGCTGCTTTCAACCTGTAATAAGTCGCAGAAAAATTAAAGTGATCGTGTTGTGTTCCTCACGTAGGAGCCTTTTAATTCTCTGATAAAATTGATTCCCTTTTCATGTTATGAAAAGAATGGAGTCGAGGAGCAGTGTGAAATTGTATCACCACGTGTCAGCATAACCATCTGTTTAAACTTAACCTAACATCCGAATAAAATAAATCAAATTCTTGTAAAATTCTATCGTGAAAGAAGGAGACACCTCGTCGTTGCTCTTGTGCAAGTGCAGCGTAACCTTTAGGCGGATAATTTTTGCACGTACTTGAACCTCAAAGAAACGGTATTCATTTTAAACTTCATCAGACCAATACCTTCGAATTTTCCCTCCCTAGGAGTGTTTCACCTCATGATAATCCTACTCGGAATTCATTGAATTCGTGGATAGAAGGAAGACGTCATGAAGCCAATGGGCGATCCATTGTCGATAGTTGATCGATTGATTATATAATGTCGGCCGTGGGTTGCTGACGAGTAAAGCATAATTTTATTTATGATCGTTCATGATTTCTAATCGGTGACAGAATTGCATTTATAGGACCTGACAACAAATACTATGCTGCACTTCCAAATCATATCAAATCATACCAAAACCGAGGACTCTAGAGTGCAAAAGCTTTGGAATGAGTTTTCTCAGTGTGGTCAAATGAGTCTTCTTCACATTTTTCTTTCCTCTGTTGATTAATACACCGTTGTAATGAAACGAACAATTATCATGTCAACCCTCGTAGTTTATTTCCTTCATAATTTCATTTCTCAATTTTCTTTGAATTTCGATGTTTCTACTTAAGAACTTCTGAATAGAAAGTAACTGAAAATGTTGTTCAATCTTGCATCACTTTTCTGGTGGAATTGTCCTCCAAATTCTATATGCCACTTAACAAATGAAAGTTTGATAATGAAATTCAGTGAAATTCATGAAAGATTTATTTTTAGTTTGTCGAAGAAATGTGATAATTCAATGCTTCGCAATTGCAGGAATTCACCAGATTTCTTCTGTTACATATATGCAAGGTTCACACCCAAAGCCCAGAAGAGAAATATTACATCACTGCTTAAAAATGCCTATGGGAATTATGTTCAACAACGAATGGGAAATTTAGAGAAGTTCTGGATACCTAATCACTGCTGCTCATATTGCCACAGAATTCTTCTAGGATCCATTGAGTAGAGTAACACCTTAATGTGCCCTTTAATGTGCCAGCTATCTGGAGAGAGTCCAAGGGTCACATCATAGACTGTTATTTCTGTTTGACGGTTGGTAGTTCGTACAACAGGAATTCAAGAAACAAAATTGAAAATCCGACTGTCTCCTCCAATGATCAACCAAAATACTAGTCCCAAAATCTGTGGGAATTTCCAAAGAAATACAACCTGAAAGCCAATTACAGGAGTGCCAGAGAGAGAACAATGATTCTCAATATGATCCGATAGTAACGCCGAAAAACGAGAAACAACCTGAGTTATTTCACCAAGAGGAAATCGACGACCTAGCGAGAGACCTTCATCTGAGTAAAGAGAGTGCCGAAATATTAGCTTCCAGGTTGAAAGAGAAAAATCTAACCATCGACGTTCGTATCACCAGCTTTCACCGGGTAAGCCACTTGCATCAATTTTTCAAAGAAGAATTTGAACTCTCTTACTGCTTTGACATTGATGGTTTGATGAAGAGTATGGGCATTGAAAATGATCCTGATGAGTGGAGACTATTTATCGATTCCTGAACTAACAGCTTGAAGGTTGTTTTATTCCACATTGGTAATATTTATTCGTCATTACCGATAGTATATTCGGCCTCACACAAAGAAACCCAAGCTAATGTCAAGCTTGTATTTGAAAACATCGGATATAAGTACTACAAGTGGCATATCTCTGTTGATTTGAAGATGGTTACTTTGATTCTTGGGATGCAACTTGGAATTGCAAAGTACTGTTGAATTCTTTGCGAGTGGGACAGTCGGTGCCGAGTACAGCATTATGAGCGCAAGAATTGGCCTGCTCGTCAAGACTTTATTCCTGAAAAGAAAAATATTGTCCAAGAACCACTGACTGAGTCCGACAAAATTTTCCTACCACCACTCCACATAAAATTAGGATTAGTGCAAAGTTTCGTCAAATCTCTGCAGAAAGCTGGATCCGCCTTTGAAAAAAATCTTTCCTAAATTAAGTAAAGTAAAAATCAAAGCTTGCTACCGAAATGCCCCGTAATTTCAAGGAAATTAGTGTCAACATGTCTTTGAAGATATATTTGCTAAATTTGCATTTAAAATCCTTCTCAGAGAGCTTGATGGACGTCAGCGATGAGTATGGCGAAAGATTCCATCAAGATATTGCACCAGTTGAACGAAGATACAAGGGAAAATCTCATATAAAAATGATGTCTGACTACTGCTGGAATTTGATCACAGCATCTGAGATGATGCACAAAACGAAAAGGTCCAAGGATTTCGTTTCAGAATACTAAAGAAAGAATGAAAATCAAATTGACCGAGTCCGACTATTGAGTTCATGATTCAACAATATATTACTCCAAGAATTTTTATTTCATTAATCAAAACTTTGCCCTGCATTCAAATGGTCTTTTTCTGTTTTCACACATTGCTTCCAAACTATTTGTCTTAACTATTAGAAATATTAAACATTCATCATAAATTAATTTCCAATTTCCCTAAGAAATGTAGTTGGAAATTATTCTTTTATGTATAAAAAGTAGAGTAGCTCAGCTTCTGCTGCGCCACTTGATTTGATGAGTTTCCAATCACAAAAGAAAAAGTTCATCCTCGAGAATGGATCGCCCATTGGCTTCAAGACGTCTTCCTTCTATCCATGAATTCTATTATAATAAATAATATCAAAACCAAACATCAAAAGAATAAATAAGAGAGAATACCTTTAAATAGTAGGTGAAAGACGTTAAATATTTATTTATACTTTCAACACCGTTTTTTCAACGTTTCAATAAAAGATTAATTAGAGAAATTATATTGTACAAACTTTCGTCGCGCACACACATACACGTTCGCAATTTTTCAATTAGAATCGTATCATAGATACCAATTTCGTTATTTATAGCAGGGGCTTGGAATGAAAGTCTGGAACGAAACGAAACTGCGGTTTCTGCGTTTCGTTCCCAGAAACGTTAAGGGAAACGAAACTAAATTCGGAACGAAAGTCCGGTAACGTTACCGCTAGGAACGAAACCCTGGAACGAAAGTGCGGTAACCTTACCGCCTGGAACGAAACCTTGGAACGAAAGTCCGGTAACGTTACCGTCTGGAACAAAACTCGGAAACGAAAGTCCGGTAACGTTACCATCTGGAACGAAACCTTAGAACAAAAATACAGTGAGAGTTACCATGACAGAATTATTTTCACTCTAGAGAATTTGTCGTTGAGCGAATCTGCCAATTCGGTATATGGGTGATTTCGCTATGTTATTGAGGGTTCTCAAATGATTTTTTTTATAATGCACAAGACTTGAAAAAAAAAAAAATTTAATTTTTTTTCAGTTTTGTTGCGCTCCTAGAATGGATTTTTAGATTTTAGAATTTTTGACGGAATTTTGAGTTTCAGCCGAGGCAAAAAATAATTTTTCAAGACCTGAATATGTATTTTTGACGGAAATTTTTACAGATAATTTTTTTTCCATTTTATTTTGTGAATTCTATCATTTTTTTTTAATTCATCCGTTTTTTTATTTCAGGAATCATTATTTACAGTAAATTACTATTTTTTACAGATTTTAAAATAGACAACTTTTCAGAGAGTGACAAAAAATTTGAAGAAACATTTTCGGATAGAACGGAGCGAGCTCCCACTTTGATTTGTTTGTATGTTTCGGAAAAATAGTTACTTTGTGTGAGGAAGAAAAAAAATCTGCCATTGAGATGGCGGAACAAGGTACAATTGGCAATTTTCATATTTTTTCTAATTGTTAGGGCATTTTTGACTGTGGGAGCTTATTGAAACCATACTCAATCGAAAGACCGGAAAATTTCTGTTAGAAATACCTGTTAAAAACTCGAAAAATAATTTTTAAACACAAAATTCCATCAGAAACTCGAAAATCTAAAAATCCATTCTATGAATGCATTAAAATTGTCTTTTGCATTATAAGAAAACCATGTGCGAAGCCTCAACAACATGCAAATTTTGAAGGTACAAAACCGTCCCAATAATCGGCGAAATCACTCATATGAAAAATTTCAATTTTTTTTTCTATTTTCTATCGAAAAGTATAGTCCATATGAATAAGAATGAGCGTAATCGACAAACGCTCAACTCTATTATTGGCGGGGACATAGAAGATAATTTTTTTCTTTTTCTGCAATTTTTTTTCAGCTTTAATGACAAGCCACTGTAAACAACAACAAAAATTTAACCCATACATTTCATTGGAAATTTTCTTAATCCTTCGAAAAACAAAACCGTTTTTTACGAATTCACATATCTTGGCATGCGAAACTCGAAAAGAAAGTTCAGAACGGTCATTTTGGTTCAAATTTTGGACATTTTTTGGAAATTTTTTTTTTCCATTTCAGCGGAAAGTTCACAAAATTTCCTAACCAAAATACACTTCTAATTTCTACGCTCTCATTAATTCAGGGATGAAATGCAAGGAGAAACAAAATTTGGCCCTCAAAATAGTTTTTCGAAAATACGTTGGAATCTGAATAAGATAGAGAAATTTTTGTGAATATTATGTTTGAAACGCAACTAAAATTCCAGAACATTCTGGTCGACCATCGGCCTACTTCGAAAATCTCCGGGACCCTTCAGGTCATCAGTCATAAGTCACCGAAACACGCGCGAATCAGTTTAGGCTTAGCCTCTCACCGTATAAGTCTATCTCGAGCAAATCACCTGTAGACATCGTATAGTATCCATTCGTATTTCAACGAGTTCAGATCAACTAAGTAGTAGTCTCTCAACTAGTCCACAAGTATTAAGTAGAACTCAACGAGTAATTCAACGTGTAGTAATTCACCGAATAGTTATTAACGAGTATTAATCAACATTAGTAAGAGTTCATATCGAGAAGTCGATTCAGTCAATTAGCATTCAAAATTGAATACCTTTATTCAGTACATCACCTCTGTTGATTAAATTCAGTTTAAATTCAGTGACTCACCAAATTAACGTGCAAAGACAATCGTCAGTGAAGGTAGACTCACCAGTGAAATTGGTATCCGGTCTAAATGTTACGGTAAAAAATATTACGCCATAATATTACGGTAAATAATATTACGATCCAAATTGTTACGGGGTCTAATTATTATTGGTCGTTTTTATTATTGGAAATAATATTACAACGTTTTTACCGACGTCGGTGTTATTCATTATTATTTTCCGTTATTTATAGCATTTCTTTTGTTTCACAAATTCGTAATTTGTTGAATAAAAAACCTTTGTGTAATAGTAGTTTTGCGCCGTTTTGGCTGAGGATGAAGTGAAGAAGCATGGTAATTATTTTAACGCACCCGTGTCAAGCATTCCGATATAACTAACTTTTGTTGAAGAATCTTCGGTTTTGTGTGTGAATGTTTGAGGGAATTTTATTTTGTTTTGGGGGATTAATATAATCATACCAACTCATACACCTGTTGAGAAATCGATGGTAACTCACCTCGGGTCATATTTTTTGGTGTTGGGCTATTATTGTATCGATTTGATTTTCGGAGAATTTCTAATCGAGCGGATAGAGGTTTGTCCCTGATTCCATACCTTTATGTACGGTAATATTACAGTTCAATAATTTTTTGTCCCGTAATAATTTTCTGCGTAATATTTTGTCCCGTAATATTTTTGCGTAATATTTTTTACCGTAATATAATGGTTCCGTAATATTTAGACCTGCAACCGTGAAATTACATATTACCAAAGAGTGTACATAAGTTTTGACAAAGTGGTGCGATCCCACAAAATAAAGTGTGATTTTTTAAATCCAGCTCATCAGTAATTTTCCCAACAGCTCCCTCCACATTTTCATCCCACATCCACCCTAAATCTAGTCATTCACCAAACATATTATTTTTGTAGAGCTAAATGAGGTCTACACAAAAGTTCCAATAGCAAATTTCCCATCTACCATAGATTTAAAGATATTCATAAAAAAATCATCTCTAGATTCAAACGCCAATCAGTTTTTCTTCAATATCTCAGGATGGGAACAAAATAATGATTTCTTGATGAGAACTTTTTGTGTAGTGCAAAATAACGTCTACAAAAGAGATTATTATAAAGATCCCGCTTTCCGACGAAATCTATAGGTTGAAATTTTTTTTGTTGCTCACAGTGGCTCGTAATTGAAGTTAAGGAAAAGAAAGTTTGTGACGGCGATTTTTCCCAACATAGACTAATATGAACGGATTGGATCCGAAACCTTAAACCCGCAGAGAATCCCGGACTGAACGGTAGCCGTAGTGTGTCACCTCCGGCCTCTTCCACTTCGATGTTCCCTGAAGTTCTCGAAAACCGTAGAAACGATAGAAACGCCATAACCGGAAAACGAGAAGCCAGCTACTCTTTTGAGGAACTGGTGTCGGGCGCCAGCTGATTTTTGTTTCGGTGGTATCAACGAACCGCAGCCAAAGGGAACCAAACGAGAAGAAAACTAGACTTAAAGATAACTAGGGAAAATCGAAGGGAGAGGTTGCGGAATTATTTCGACTAGCTCGGAGGAATTCGGCGAGCGGGGTAGGATCAGTCGCTCGGTCTTAGGAAAAGGTGTCGCGCAACCCAAAGAAATATTCCAAAATTACTCAAAACCAGATCGGAAAATTAATTAAATTTGAGACACGTGGATTATGTTAAATTGTCTCGTGATTTATTTCATTTCTCAAAATCGATCCAAAATAAATAGAAATTCTAAATTTATTTACTACGATTTATTCCCGAGAGAGAGAGAGAGAGAGAGAGAGAGAGTAAACGAATGGACCCTGAGAGAGAGAAATATCTGCGAGAAAGGGGGAGAAAAACCTAAATGCGTATGATCTCTCGGCACAACCGGAAATGGCGTGCACGGGGATCCATACATGTACGAGAACCGTTAGCGACGAGGAATTAACGGGAAGACGAATATTCACTGAAGGAGAAAACTCGAGGAATGGAATAGGCACTCGCAAGGTGCCCTCAGTCCACATTCTCGAATTCCCTCTCGACCAGGAGCCTCGTGGCGTCGCTTCAATTATAGGGAGCTCACGAGCTTCTATTCGACGAGAAATCGGTATTATGGAAATAAAATATCAGGGAAAAATGCTACGGAACGAAAAGCGCTCCCAAATGAGGCGTCAATCCGTCCGAGCAATGAAAAGCATGCAAAACAGCACCACAGCTACATCCACACCACGTGGAGAGCATGCGTCCCTGGCGAGTAAGTTGCCCCGTATCAGCCCCCCAGTTACGGGGCAGTTAGGGGGCAGTTTTGGGGCAGTTGTTTTTGGGGTTAAAACAATGGGGGGAGGTCCCAAAACAATGTAAAAATTAATTAATTAATTATATATAGGTAATCCGATGGTTAATTGTGTTGTTATTCATTAGTTTAATAAAATAATTACTAGTATACTGGGGGGTAATACAGGCCTATAGGGAAGATACCGCGAGATGGCGGTAGTATCGACTTCTTGACTAGTTTGGCCTGGTACACGGGCGCGGCGGGGAAAATAGAATTTCAAAAAGTGGGGTGGTGGTCAAATATCGCGCAAGGTATTGATGTATGGGGTGGAGACCCCACGTATGGTTGAGGGGTGAGAATATTATTATATTTTATCATCATATATGTTCCAGTATCTAATGATATATTGATGATATACTGAGATCTACATTATATATACATATATCTCTACATAAAAAATGAGGAAGGCGAGGGGGGTGGGGTGAAAATTCAGGCGACGTTCAGGGTCAGGGGGGGGGGGGAGCCTGTAAGGGGTGGGGTTGATAATATTTATATATCCTTTAAATATATATTTTTTAGTACATATTCCACATATTTCACATATATTCGTTTCTATAATAAAAAAAAAGGGGGAGGGGCTGGTATTCAAAGGCCGCCAAGATTCAGGCGGCGTTCAGGGCCGGGCCCTGTATGGGGTGGGGGTGATAATATTTATATATCCTTTTAATATATATTTTTGAGTACATATTCCTATACCATCTATATATTTCATATATATCCCTTTCTATGATTTAAAAATTAGGGGGCGAGGGGGGGG
>NW_021680651.1:48665-49630 GCF_001412515.2 Diachasma alloeum
GGGAGGTGAAAATTCAGGCGCGGTCAGGGGGGCGATCCTGTATGAGGTGGGGGTGACAATATTTATATATCCTTTTAATATATATTTCTTAGTACATATTCCTATACTATGTATATTTTTCACATGTGTTCTTTGCAATCAATGGAAAAAATTAGGGGGGGTGGGGGCAGGAATTCAAAGAACGCCAAGATCCAGGCGACATTCAGGGTCAGAAGGGCAGTAATATTTATTTATGTTTTTGAAATGTAGGTCGTTGACGCTCATCGCTCACCGCGGAAAAACATATATGTGGATATTTTTATGCGACATATGTGTAATATATACGGAAAATATATTTGATCACCTAAAATTGACAAATATGTCGCATTTATACTCTTTTCCGTGCGGGCATGGCCGGCGGGGGGGTGGGTGGCCATGGATAAGGTGAGGTCGAGAATATTCATACATATTTTTGAAATATATTTCCTATCACGTACGANAGCCGGCAGGGGGGTGGGTGGCCATGGATAAGGTGAGGTCGAGAATATTCATACATATTTTTGAAATATATTTCCTATCACGTACGACACAGGCCATGGCCGTTCCATGGCCGTGGCCATGAGGACTTGAAATTTTAGCCAGTCTCGATGACCCCTAATAGTTGAGGTTCATAAGGGTCAGATTGTTACCAAGGTATAAAAGAGTGTTATGAGACCCGAACACTCAGATCCAAGCGTTCAATAGAGCCCAAGGGTCAAATAGGAAGTTGGGGTTAATTAAATATTGAAGGTCAAAAAATCATATGATTTCGTATATACAGTACATATAACATAATACGTGATGAAATTTATCATGTATGAAAATTTTCTATAGCATTTCCTATGGAAAATTCTACAGGAAATGCTATGGAGAATTCGAACATTTCCTATAGGATTTCTTATAGGATTTTCTATAGGATTTTTCTGAATCGGTCTCCTATAGGAAAC
>NW_021680651.1:50294-50686 GCF_001412515.2 Diachasma alloeum
TTATTTATATTATATATACATATATCGCTCTCTATAAATGCAAAAATTAAGAGGGGTGGATTAAATTATTTAAATTATATATACATAGTTCGCTCTCTATAAATAGAAAAATAGGGGGTGGCCACATATGGGGTGGGGGTGATAATATTTATATATATCTATAATATATATTTTTCAGTACATATTTTTATATCATGTATATATTTCACATATATCCCTTTCTATGAATAGAAAAAGGAAGCGAGGGGGAAATTCAACAGATCCCAAAATTCAGGTGTCTTTCAGGACCAGGAAAGTGGCCCCAGGTGAGCTGGGGGTGATAATATTTATATATGTTATTAATATATATTACTTAGCACATATTCTTATAGAATGTATATATTTGATATATA
>NW_021680651.1:50769-56324 GCF_001412515.2 Diachasma alloeum
AGGGGAGGGGTGGGATCCAAAGGACGGCAAGATTCACGCGGCGTTAGGGGCTGTGGAGTGGCTCTGTATGAGGTGGGGCTGATAATATTCATATATGTTTTTAATATATATATTTATTATATATTTCCAAATCATGTATATATTTGATATATACCTCGGCCCTGGCGGCATATCCTGATCATCGGAGTGGGGGGGTGGGGGGTGACGATATATAAATAATCGTATATCTATCAGGGACTTGGAACGCGTTACCGTTTCGTTCCCGTTCCTCAGCTAGGAAACGAAACAAAACGGTAACGTTACTGCCAGGAATGATAAAAAAAAAACTGCCAGGAACGAAACCTTGGAACGAAAGTCGAATGACGTCATCACTTAAGAAAAATTTCTCGTGTAAAAATCGAGTGAGAGTTCCCATTCTAGATTTTTTTTTATTCTAAAAATGTATCCATGTTAGTTAATTACGTACCATAAACCATAAAATATGGCAATTTCTCGTTGCCGAAAACTGAATTTTATGGCATAAAATTATCTGTGGGGATAATTTTATGAAAATTTTGCGGATGCTGGACAGTGATATATTATTTATTCCAAGCAGTCATTCTTTATTATTATTTGTGAAAATTCTCAAAAGTATGTTCTTTATATTTATAATTCAAATCAAACTAGAATTTCAATTCTCCAAAAAAATACATGAACGAATCTAACGGTTCTGTTGATGCAAAATTGCTCTAAAATTCCTAAAAGCCTTTTTCTATTTTTAAGCTTTTCATCGATTTTTCATCATGGAGAAAAAAAANATTTCACGAGGGTCACGAGGGCAGTGAGGGCCATGACAAAAAAGTCAAATTTTATGAGGATCACAAAGGCAACGAGGTCCACGAGACGAAAGTCAGATTTCACGAAGCTCACAAGGCCCACGAGGGCCACGAGGCGAAAGTCAGACGGCTACGAAGCGGAACTGACTTTCCCCTCGTGGCCCTTGTTGCCCTTGTGATTCTCATGAAATCTGACTTTCGCTTCGTGGCCCTCGTTGTCCTTGTGACCCTCGTGTAATCTGCCTTTCGCCTCGTGGCCCTCATTGTTCTTGTGACTCTCGTGAAATCTGACTTTCGCCTCGTGGACTCGTTGCCTTTGTGATCCTCATACAATTTGACTTTTTTGTCATGGCCCTCACTGCCCTCGTGACCCTCGTGAAATCTGACTTTTGCCCCGTGGCCCTCGTGGAATTTGACATTCACCTCGTGGCCCTCATGGAACTTGACATTTCCCTCGTGGCCCTCNTGAAGCGGAACTGACTTTCCCCTCGTGGCCCTTGTTGCCCTTGTGATTCTCATGAAATCTGACTTTCGCCTCGTGGCCCTCGTTGTCCTTGTGACCCTCGTGTAATCTGACTTTCGCCTCGTGGCCCTCATTGTNATTTCACGAAGCTCACAAGGCCCACGAGGGCCACGAGGCGAAAGTCAGACGGCTACGAAGCGGAACTGACTTTCCCCTCGTGGCCCTTGTTGCCCTTGTGATTCTCATGAAATCTGACTTTCGCTTCGTGGCCCTCGTTGTCCTTGTGACCCTCGTGTAATCTGCCTTTCGCCTCGTGGCCCTCATTGTTCTTGTGACTCTCGTGAAATCTGACTTTCGCCTCGTGGACTCGTTGCCTTTGTGATCCTCATACAATTTGACTTTTTTGTCATGGCCCTCACTGCCCTCGTGACCCTCGTGAAATCTGACTTTTGCCCCGTGGCCCTCGTGGAATTTGACATTCACCTCGTGGCCCTCATGGAACTTGACATTTCCCTCGTGGCCCTCGTGGACCTCGAAGCATTTAACATTCTCCTCGTGGCCCTTGTTGCCCTTGTGACCCTCGTGGAATTTGACATTCGCCTCGTGACCCTCATTGCCTTCGTGAGCCTCATAAAATTTGACTTTCCCTCCGTGGCCCTGGTTGCCCTTGTGGAACTCATAAAATGTGAGTTCTGCTTCGTGGCCCTTATAGCCCACGTGGGCCTCATGAAAATTGACTTTCGCGTGAAACTTGACTCATGAAGTCTAACTTTCATTTCGTGGCCCTCATTGCCCTCAAATTGAAATTAAATTCAAATACAATTTTGTGGTTGAGTCTCCGCCAAATTGCCGACAAATTTGCGGCCGATTGTTTTCTGGGATTGTCTTTAAGAAATTGTTTCAATTTTACGATGAAACCTGAATTAATACAAAAATATTGGACGGTAATTCGCAATGGTCATTTACATATCATTTATCAGTTTTTCATGCACAACTGAATAGATGCCTAAAAAATACACCATACTGTGCTTATTTTCCTTTATTTATTTATTGTTCTCCATGATGAAGAATCAATGAAAAGCTTAAAAATAGATGAATGCTTTTAGGAATTTTAGGGGAATCTTGCATCTGCAGAACCGTTAGATTCGTTCATGTATTTTTTTGGAGAATTGAAATTGTAGTTTGATTGGAATAATTAATAAATATAAAGAACATACTTTTGAGAATTGTCACAAATAATAACAAATAATTAATGGCTGTTTCGAATAAATAATATATAACTGTCCGGCACCCGCAATATTGTCATAAAATTATCCACACGGATAATTTTGTGTCATAAAATTCAGTTTTCGGCACAGAGAAATGCCATATTTCATCGTTTATGGTACGTAATTAACTAACATGGATACATTTTTAGAGTAAGAAAAAGTCTAGAATGGGAACTCTCACTCAATTTTTACACGAAGGGTTCTTCTTCAGTGATGATGTCATTCGACTTTCGTTCCAAGGTTTCGTTCCGGGTGGTAACGTTACCGGACTTTCGGTACAGGGTTTCGCTTCAGGTAGTAACGTTACCGGACTTTCGGTACAGAGTTTCGTTCCAGGCGGTAACGTTACTGGACTTTCGGTACAGGGTTTCGTTCCTGGCGGTAACGTTACTCGAGTTTTGTTCCAGGTTTAGTTTCGTTCCCCACTGCGTTCCTTGGAACGAAACGGAAAAACCGCAGTTTCGTTTCGTTCCAGAGTTTCGTTCCAAGTCCCTAAGTTCTTACACGCAGAACCCGCATTTTGAGCCGTCGTTCGAGATGAACCACCTCCGCGATCTATTTCATTTTCAATGGGTTATCTTTCGAAATTTGCCAAAAAAAATGAAGTGAGCGAGAGAAAATAAGAGATTTTGTCTTCTCATAAATTGGAATCAGCTGGATCAAACTCGAGTTATTGGACTGAAATAAAAGAACCAAAAAAAATCCTATCTAAAATTTTGATTTTAAAATATATCTGAACATATAGATATGTATAAAATGTACATAGGGGTATGTAATAGAAAATAGAGTTTGATAAGAGGTATAAATGTTATAAATGTATATACATATAAAATCTCCAACGGTCTTGAACGTTGCCTGAATTGTAGCGTCCCCTGAATTTGTACTCTCTTCTGTTTTTCTCAATATGGAATAAAAAGTATATATTGAAAATATGTATAAATATTCTCACCCTCACCTTAAGCTTCAACGACCTAGCATTCCCGATTTTCCGGAGATGTTGCGAGGATGTGGAAAAAAGGCAAAAAAGCCTTGAAATATGATTGTGAAATTATGGGGCAGGAGGGAATGGCAGGATATGCATATTTGTATGTCTAATGCTACATGTTCAAAAGCCTTCTTGAGTCAGGAGTATGTTCATTTCTAATGAACCATCAATTATAAATAAGCAATTAATTTGAAATAATTCAATGAATGATAATAGTGGGAGGTCAGAGTAAATTCGACAGCATTTCTTTTTGAAAGTTTCTCCCCATTTTTTTCCAAGAATTTCTTCAGGATGCCTTCAGAAATTTTTTTTGGAAATTTCTCCAGAATTTATTCTCCCGAATTGCTGCAGAACTTCTCCAGAATGTCTTCTCGAGAATTTCTCCAAAATTGCTTCGTGCGGGTTTCTCCCAAATTTTTCGTGAAAAAATTTTCCTGAATTTTTTTTTCAGAATTTCCTCCAGAATTCCTTCCTGACAATTCTTAATCGAGATTTTTTCTTGGACAATTCCCCCAGAATTTCTTTGCGAGAATTTTTATACAATTTCTCCTCCAGATTTTTTCGATAATTTCTTCTCGAAAATTTCTCCACGATTCCTCGCGAATTTTTCCAGTATTCCTGCCGAATATCTCAAGAATTCCTCCTAAAAAAAAGTTCGCCAGTTTCTTTTCGCGAAATTATACGGAACTTCTTCTCAAGAATTTCTCCGAGATTCCTGGAGAATATCTCCAAGATTCCTCCGGAATTTTCTCTTCAGGATTCCCACAGAATATCTCGAGAATTTTTCCTCGAGAATTTTTTTTTGGGAATTTTTCCAGAGTTTCTCTCCTAGAATCTCTTTAAATTTTTATCCCCAATGAGTTTACCACAATTCCTAGATTCTCTTGATTTCAGACTTTGTGGAGAAATTCTCTGGAATTTTTTATCGTGAATTTCTCCAAAATGTCTTATCAAAAAATCCTCCTGAATCTCTTTTTAAGATTTTCTTCATAATTCTCTCTAGAAAATTCTCTCTCCAGAATTTCTCTTGTAAAATTTTGCCAGAATTGCTTCTTAAGAAGTACCGGAATTTTTTCTGAAAAATACCCCCTGTATTGCTTTTCAAGAAATTCTTCATAATTTCTTCTCGCGAGTTTCATCAAAATTCATTCTGGCAAATTCGCAAAAATTCCTCCGAAATTTCTTTTCGATAATTTTTCCTGTTTTCTTCCGGAATTTCTTTTTGATAATTCATCACGGAATTGCTCCGGAATTTCATTCTGAGAATACCTTTTTTTAAAATAATTTTTCCAAAATTTCTTCTCATGAATTTATCCACGATTTCTTCTCGCGAGATTCATCAAAATTTCCGGAGTAATTTTTTAGAAATAAATTTGCAGAAACTCACAAGAAGAAATTCTGAAGAAATTGTCGGAACGAAATTCCGGAAGAATTCTTCAAAAGGAATTTTCAAGAAACTCACAAGAAGAAATTCTGGAGAAATTTTGGAGAAATTCTGAAGAAATTTTTCACAAGAAATTTTGGATAAATTCTGAAAAAGAAATTCTGGCGAATTTATTGAGGAAAAATTCTCGAGATATTCTGGCGGAATACTGGGGAAAATTCCCGAGGAATCGTGGAGAAATTTTTGAGAAGAAATTATAAGAAAGTTTTCAGGGAGTAATTGTAGGAAAGTTTTCAAGGAGTAATTGTAGGAAAGTTTTCAAGAAATAATTGTCTGAAAATTCTCGAGAAGAAATTGTAGAAGAATTCTAGTGAAGAAATCCTAAAGGAATTCTTGAGAAAAAATTCTACAGGAATCCTTGAGGAGAAATTCTGGGGAAACTCTTGAGAAGAAAACCGGGAGGAATTCTCAAAGAGAAACTCTGAAAGAATTTTCGAAGGGAAATTCTCGATTAAAAATTCTGAAGAGAATAAAAAAAAAAATTCCGCAAAAAGTTTTGCGGAAAAATTCTGGAGAAGCTCGTAAGAAGAAATTCTGGAGAAACTCGCATGCAGACATTCTCGAGAAGTTCTGCAGGAAT
>NW_021680651.1:56391-57491 GCF_001412515.2 Diachasma alloeum
TCCGGAAAAAATCTTAAAAATAAATCCTTGGGAAATCCTGGAGAACACGTACGAAAATTTTCAATAGATAACCCTAAGGAATTCTATAGGAATTTCTATAGACTTTCTATAAGACTTCTATTGAATTTTCTATATGTTTTTAGCCGTTTCTTTTTACGTGTTCGATAGAAAATTTTTTAGAGAAAGTTTATAGAATTTCGTTGTCTATAAAATTTTTTCGACTCAAATTTTCAAAGTTTTTTCATTCGATTTTTTTGAAGAGAAGAAAATAAAAAATATCTCAAAAAAACTTAGAAAATTTGAGTCGAAAAAATTCTATAGAAAAATGAAATTCTATTGACTTTTTTTTCTATTGACAATTTTCTAGGTAATATTTCCTATCGAACATGTTAATAGAAACGACTAAAAACGTAGTGAAAATCAAATAGAAGTGCTATAGAAATGCCTTTTTTAGGGTTTCCTATTCGAAATTTTAGTACGTGATATATTTCAAAACCATGGATGCATATTCTCACCCATATCTTATACCCATATCTCCCGCCACGAGAGTCACCTGAACCTTGATGTCTTTAAAATTTCCGCCAGCCCACCCTAATTTTCTTCATTCATAGGAAGGGATGTATATCAAATTGATACATAACTTCGAAATATGTACTAAAAAAAAATTGTTTGAAACATATGAATATTATTACCCCCACCCCATACGGGAACCCAGTGGCGCTGAACTTTGTCTGAATATTGATGGCATTCTTTCATTATTTACCCCCCTCCTTTTGATGTTTCCATTTATGTTGAGAGATATGTATATATATTGTACATGATATAGCAATATGTCATAGGAAATATATTTCAAAAATATGTATGAATATTCGCGACATGCCCGCACGGAATAGAGTATAAATGCGACATATTTGTCAATTTTAGGTAATCAAATATATCTTCCATATATATTACACATATGTCGCATAAAAATATCCACATATATGTTTTTCCGCGGTGAGCGATGAGCGTCAACGATATACATTTCAAAAACATGAATAAATATTACCGCCCCTCTGACCCTGAATGTCGCCTGAATCTTGGCGGCCTTTGAATACCCC
>NW_021680651.1:57521-108107 GCF_001412515.2 Diachasma alloeum
TATAAACCTCCCACTCGCCAAAAACCACTTTTTTGCACTCGTTACGAAATATACTATTTCTCTCTCATGAAAAAAAAAATTGATTTGACGGGGATTTGAACTCGCGACGCAAGTAAAATCAGCGTGTGGTGGGAGATCTAATCCGCGTGAGGGGAAGGAAGGCAACAGCGCCACGCGCGGCTTCCGTTGGAACTTGTCCCCTGTTTCGGTGTCGGCGACATCAAAGCTTCACCATACCTCCCTGTATCATACCTTAGGCTGCTCCAAAAGCGCGGCGACTTGGATGATGGCGGAACTGCGACTGATTCCAGCGTTCGACCGAGATTCTCGTGTGACGACGGGCGACTGAGGCGCCGTGTAACCAGTCGCCGGAGAGTTACTTCTGCAGTCGGTGGGAACTCACGCGCGGGGACGTTAATTCAAATTTAAACTCCGAATATGGAGTCTTAAGATAATTTATAATTTTATATGGCTGGCACTTTATTTCCTTTGACTGAAAATTGTTTGAAACTGAACTTTAACCGGAATTTACTAACCGAAACGAACGAAACTCGGATTGAGGGTAAAATATAGGCGGTTGTTCGCCTTTTATCAACGCGAATGCACTTTTCACTGAGTGAGTGCATATTTCGCAGCTGTCACTCTCCCGGGAGTTATTGGGGAATCACCTCTAACAAAACCGTAAATCTAAAATGGGCCATGACAATCCATGCAGGCGAGAGGCCTAAATTCACCCACAGGGCCTTCCAACCGTACCAGTGAGCCCAATAACCCCACGAAACGCGTAAGCTAGGGAGCGTAAGCATTTCGGCTCAACCTCGATGATCAGCAACTAACACTCAATGGAAATACGAGATCTCACCGGGAGGTTCAGTCTATCGGCCACGATCCACGGTGGAGACTCGTTCCACTCAGAATTCGCGAAACTAACAAAATATCTATTAAACCGGTAAATACATTTGACTGTAAATTTACCTAAACCGTAATGACTCTAACCGTAAATCCCTCAATCCGAAACTAAACTGGAAATTACCTCGAAACATCTAGAATTTAACTATTTGTTTTTAATTCAACTGAATATTTTATTTTTACTCGTTTTTATCGTGGATCGACACGTGAATTTACTGGTTTTAAAGAATCGAACGTTATTCTCCCGCGGATGTTGATGTCCGGATGTTCTGATGATCGATATCCAAGGCTCGAGCTAAAGATTAGGAATGTTGCATCTCCCTTCGACAGGGGTGCTAACCTTCAGGAGAGGGAACATGACGCGATTCTCTCTCTCTTAAAATTTATTTACTCACCCTCGTTACTCTCTCTCCTTACAATTTACTTGGTCGAAAGTTCGCAGTTTTCCGATCTTACGGTGAACTCTCGTACAGGTGGCGGAATTCTCGAAAATTCCGTCACAAGTTTTCAGAAGAAAAAAACAATTGTCATAATAATTCATTTTTATATGAGGTATTCCATAACAAATGAGTGAACCACTGTGAATTTCAGTTACATTTTTCTCTGAAAATTGATAGAAACCCTGAAAATTTAGGTAACTATATCCTTAAATTTTCAGGACAGTGACACTGAACGCGGTTTAGGAGGAAGAAAATCCTGAAAAAAAATGAAAATCAGGTTTCACTGGAAATTTAGTTCAATTCCACACTGAATATTCCATTATAAATCTGAATAAATTGAGGAATTCGCGTCTTTAAGCTGCACAAAATTCTTGAATGTCACCGAACTTTCAGTAAAAACTCAAATTTCACTATTTTGTTCCCCTTAAATCGCATTCAGTATCACTGTTCTGGAAATTAGTAGTCAATTGTGCATGAATAGTATATTTCAGCACATGTGGGGCAATTTCGTCTTTAACGTGTGTGGGGTTTACAGCATGAGCCGAAGGCGAGTGATGTAACCACACACGTTAAGGACGAAATTTCTCAACAAGTACTGAACAAAATTTTATGTCACGAAGCCTGAAACCGGCTGAATTAGACACGAGACGCGAAGCGTCGAGTGTGTAATCCAGCCGGTTTCAGGCATGAGTGGCATAAATTTATTTTATACGATACGTGCGTGTAACCGCGTGGGTTTCAGTTGACTATAGTCAACTGGAAAGTAGCGGGTTTCCAGTGTCTACCCACAGTCAACTAAAACCCGAAATAACGCATGACGCGCATGCGCATCACCTATTAAAAGAGAAATAACAAGGAAGGAAATCTAAACCTCCGAATAGTGAATACATGGAATGACTAAAAAATGAAAAGGTAATTTTCGAAGCAGATAAAATGAGCCAAAATCGTATAATTCCTGATAGTGATGAAGAGGTAGGCAGTGAGGAGGATTTATTTACTGATGAGGAGGAGTTGATTGGTGATGTGATATTTGAAGAAAATGGAAATGAAATATTCTCCAATGAAGCAACAGCAGGATCGCCAAAAACTTCTTCTTCGATCAAATACTGTAACTTATTAAGGGCTTTATTGAATTCTAATGATCAAAATAATGTCAAGGAAACAGAGAAAAATTATGTGTGTTTTTCAGAGACCTGTCACAGAATTCACCGAAACTTCACTGAAATTTGGTGATTGATTTCTAGAAATTAGTGATACGTCATTGAGAATTCAGTAACGAAAATGAAATTTTTCAATCACACTTTTTCATAATTACTTTTTTAAATAAATGTGATCTTTTTTCTTCAGTGGGGNCCTACACCCCCCACTCGCCCCCCCCTCTCCGCCCCCAAACTTCATCACGCACTTATCATATAAAATAGTATACGCAACACGTGCGGACAGCAGGCGGTATCAGCAGGCGGCTGCGCCGCCCTCGTGAGTAACCGCCTGCTTTCCGCACTAGTTGCGTAATGTACTATTCTTTTTCTAACAGTATACTCGATAAAAAATGACTTCAACGCAAATTTTAGCGCCCTAATTCAACTCATTCACAAGATATGCATAATTGAACTTTTTTAAATGTATTTTTTTTGGCTCCGACGTGTTTTTCGAAGTGAAAATGCACTTTTTCTCTTGGAAAAAGTGGAAACTCACTGTTGTGACCCGTTCCCTAAGATTTTTCGTAATTTTTTATCCTTTCTTCAAAAAAGATAGTTTTTTCAGATCACGTGCAAAAGAAAAAGACCCCTCCATTCAATTCACCTTCAGATTTCATTTTCGGATTTTTCATATAAATAGTCCATGTCGGTGCAATTCGGTGTTCCCTGATATGTCCGGAACCAACCATGAAGACCGCTTTTACAAACACAGGTGCCATCTATTTGTTTATAACAATCTTTTCGTTTAAAATTAAAAGAGGATGATACGAAAACAGTTGCGGTTAGAAAAAAAAATTAGAAACGGAAAATGTTCCTTCTGTAAAAATACACATTTTTTCCGGATGACTTTTTTCTTAACTATGATAGATACACGGGAAAAAAATATACTTGAATCTAGTATATTTTATACTTGACTTAAGTATACACATTTCACTTAAAATGAGTATATTAATATACTTGATTCTAGTATATTTTATACTAGATTCTAGTATAAAATATACTAGACTCAAGTATATATTTTTTCCGTTTAAAGTGATATTGTAGTTGGAAAAAAAATCATGAAACAATAAATGTGTATTCCCATTGTATTGCCATTTTGTTCTTTCTCCAACAGTTTTCGCAGTATGGTCTTTTAAACAATTGAATTGTTATAAATAAATAGATCGCACATGTTCTTGCAAAAACAGGCTTCATATTTGGAATCAGTACCCTCAAAAACATACAATCCAACAATACAATCTTCCGGGCATATTAGGGGACACCAAATGACACTGGCGTAAGGACTATTTGTAAAAAATGAAGATAAACTTAATGGAGGGGGTATTCTTTTTTCATTTGATAAATTGGGTAAAAACTATCTTCTTTGAAAAAAAAGGGAAAATTACGCAAAAATGTTGGGGAACAGGGACACAAGGGCGAATTTCAACTTTTCTTGCTTCCGAATGGGAACTTTGTAATTATAATTTTTTTCGATTCCTTAGTTTCGGGTGGAAACAACTCGAAATAGCATGAAATGTGAAGAAATTAAGTTTTTAAAAAATGTCCGTGAGCAAATTCGTCAATCGTATGTGGAAAATTGGTTTCAAATGTTGCAAGTTTTTTTTGTAGTACCTGCCTCAAAAGTTGGCTTTTTGTAACACCTGCCAAAAAAGTTCATTTTTCGGCTCGGTTTTGCGTGCGTAAAGTGTTAGTTTTCCGCACGACGTGCGCAAAGTTCAGAGGTCGTGCGTAGAACTTCACTTTTCGCACTCGAAATTCACTTTACGCACGACCTTGTACTTTACGCACTCCGCACACAAAACAAATGCTTTGCCCCCCAAACCACTCCACAACGTAAACTCTGGCAGCTATTACAAAAAATAGTATGTGTTACACGTGCGTTCGGAAAAGTATCACTTTACGCACTAATAACACAATGTAAGGGAGGTGGGTGCAAATTGGACCGGGAGGGCAAAATAGATTAGGGGGCAAAATAGACCGTGAGGGCGAAATGGCTCGCTCAGAGAAAAGGATAGAATTTCCCATTTTTATTATTCTTCTTTATTCTTTATGTTTCATTTTTTCAACTTATTGACAAATAGTGACTGGGACGAAGTAGTGACTGGGAAAGAAGAGTGTATGTGGCTGATGGCGGACAAAAAGTAGCAAGGGAGTTAGAGAACAGAGAAAATTGAAGGTCTCATTGAAAAATCCGTTTGAAAACCACAAAGTGCGTTTGAAAAAAGCTAAATTGTTATATTTTTCTGAGTGGTCCATTGTGGTTGCCCCTATAGTCCATTTTGCCCCCTCGGTCTATTTTGCACCCACCTCCCTTATTATTTTCTATTTTTTTATCGAAAAGTATAGCTCAAATGAAGAAAAATGAGCGCAACCGAAGGCTTCCAATTCAATTATTGTCGGATATATCGAAAATATTATTATTATTATTATTATTATTATTATTATTATTATTTCATGACTCTTATCATTTTTTTTTGTTCTGAAAAATTTTTTTCGTCAACTTTAATTACGCGCCACTGTGAACAAAAACAAAATTTTCAACCCATTAGTTTCATCGGCAATTTTCTCAACTTTTCGGAAAAATATCGTTTTTTATATGTCTATACGTTTTGAAGTGGAAAACTCGAAAAGTAAGTTTCAAACAACCATTTGGCGTCGTCGCGCAAACTTAAGAAAAAATATTTTTTCTTTCAACGGAAGACTCAGAAAATTGATACATATTTTCAATTTCGGTGCTCTCATTAATCCAGAGGTGAAATGCAGGGAAAAAATTTGGTCCTTCAAAAAAATTAGTCGTTCGAAAATATCTCGGAATCCAGAAGTGATAAATTTTTCTAAAAGTTGTTTTTGTAGAGCAAAATGGGATCTACAAAAAAAATTATGTAAAAAATTTTCTATCTACCGTAGATTCAAAGATATTCTTTAAAAAATCATCTCTAGATTCTGTTGCCAATTAGTTTTCCAACAAGGTCTCAAAATTGAAGCAAAATAGTGATTCCTTAATCTGAACCTTTCTTGTAGGAAAAAAGAAGGTCTACAAAAAAGATTGTGACGATCTTCAGACAACTCAATTTTTACAATTTTTCTCTGACTTAATTTTTTTTGTCACAACTGATCTCCAAGTTACAGTTCACCCAACGTATGCCTTATCCTAGGGGCCAGCCCCCTTATATCACTTGAATCAGGTCAAATGGGCGAAAACCACAACTACTCAAAACTTGTAAATTATCAAGAAAATATTCTGTCCGGACCCTTAATAACAAGGGGCAGGGGAATCGTTGTCCCCTAGCGAATCCACGGGATTCCCAGAAATAAATACGACTCAACGAAATTAACTTGAAACAAAATAATATATTTGATAATTTAATTTAACAAAACGGAAAAATAACACAGTTCTACAAAATTTAGATGTTTTTTGCCCTAAGTATGAAATTACCACCTCTAGATGGTTTTTTTCGCGCAGAATCCGAATCTCCCCTCCGTTGTTCTCGAAATGCGATCGTTATTGCAGAAAAAAATGTTAAAGTCTTAAAAAAGGGCCAAAACGCTTGTTTAAAAAAAATAACCAAAAAATAACCGCTACATGGATTGATCCCATTTTAAATTCAGCTAATTCACGAAATTACGATCTTCTCGATGAGACTGTCCATTTTAATATGAGTGTCTAGGTAAACTCAAGGAAAATTCGAGATTAATTCATTAAAAAATGCAACTTGACGTAATTTCGACTTGCATGATGGGAGTATCGTGCAGTTGCATCACACAAGTAGAATCCTTAACCGCGAAATACAACGTGGTTATGTGTCAGCATTGGAATATTTTTTGTACTGCATTCTATTGAAAAAAAAAAATTAGCAATACTTTGTTTGGACTCAGCCAGAGTTCTAGCGAAATGGCGTATCTAGATACACCAATGAAATCTAAGAAATATATTTCATTTGGCATCCATTGACAGACAATTAAACCTACCACTCAGATTTCCCACTCAGGTACCGATTCAATTACTTTAACTATAGAAATTGTTTTTTTTTCTTCGATTTATTACTCATAGTCCAACGTTATAACTAATGCTGAATGACGACCCTTGTGTTTTTGCATGAAAATTTCCACGAGGAAAATGATGTGATACACAGCAGTTGCATCATTCGTGTTATCCACGCGGCCAAGTTCTGGTAGCCCATCGATTCGCCCACAGCCCTTCTCGTAGCTCACGAGTCCTAATTTTTAAAGCCCAAGGAATATATTTATCGTAAGGCCAAAGCAAGTTGAAAGTTAAAATAGATGAGAATCAGCTCTCCTACAATTGATAACTGTTTCTACGTCCGTTTGAAACTGGTTATACAATAAAACTTCGAAAATGAACATCCACAAATTATATTTCTAGAATTGAATATTCGTTAAATTGCCAACATTTACAATATTTATAGACTTTAAAAAGATTTAATAAACACTTTTCATCCTTGGGTTTCTTGACATTCTCAGCGTCTTGGAAGGAAATTTTCGAAGCTTTCCTCTTGTGAGTCGTTTCAGCTGCAGTTATTAAGCCCCAACAGTAATCTGACATCATATGAATGGCCGATTTGCCTTGATATCGTCGTTTCAAGGTGGATATGTCTTGGTGGAATCGCTCACTGTGTTCATTACTGACGTCTACCAGGCTTTCGGGGAAGAAATCCAGATGAGAATCCAGAAAATGGATTTTCAGCGACATATTGACTCCCATTTTGTTCAAATTCTGCAACATTTTTTTGACAATCATTTTGTAATTGGGGGAACGAATACTACCAAGAAAATTCGCCAGTACATCCTTTATGGATTCCCACGTTTGCAGTTCGATGTGGCTCAAATGTTTCTTGAACTCATCATCTGATTCCACTAATTTTTTTATTTGGGGACCAACGAATATCCCTGTTTGATTTTTGCTTCACTCAGTTTCAGGATTATTTTTTTTAAATAGCTGAAGGCTGACCCGTCTTTTCTTAATGATTTTACAAAACTTGTGATCAATCCCAACTTGATATGCAAGAGTGGTAGCAGATTTTCGCAGGTTCCGCCAGTGGTTGTCTGAGAATATTTTGTTCACCTGGGGTGAAGTTTGCCCGCTCTGGCCAAATCTTCTGATAGTAGTGCTGTGCTCGATTGCGACTATCCCATTGGCAAAAAAAACAGCAGTACTTGGTCCAGCCAAGTTGCATCCCGAGGATAATGGCCACCATTTTCAAATCTACTGAAATCCGCCATTGATAATATTTGTACCCAATTTTCTCCCGTAAAAACTCTATATTTTTGTGAGTTTCTTTATGAGAAATAGAGTAAGCAACGGGCAGCAATGGATATAGGGTATTCCATGTGAACTCACCCAGGTCAAAACCCTCACCATCGTCAATCATATTGCCGATTTTTCCTGTGGTTGTATATGGAAAAATATGACTTGTCAAATTTTTTCCGATTTTTTGAGGCATCCTGTGGGCAGCCATCTTTTTTTGCAAGTTTTATCTCCAAATGCCTGTAACTTCCGTAAAAAACAACCGATTTGAATTTTTTTTTCACAAAATGTGCGCCTTCGAATACACTTTCCATATAAAAATATGCCAATTATTTTCAATTCATTCTTCCATCGATTTCCTCAAAAAAACCTCAAAAAACTTCAAAAAACGAGTCGTTTTCAAAGTTGGACCCTTTTTATATTTTTCAAAAAATTTCAGTGAATATATTGGACCAAAATAAAATTTTTCGCCAAAAAGCAAAGTGCGGTCTCTATTAGAACACACCACTCGAAAAGATTTATTGTTAACAAATTTTCAAAAAATCATCAAATTGTTCCAGATTCAAATATAATGCAGTGATTCTTCAGGCGGTAAATTCAAATAATGCTTCTGCGTTCAAATGCGAAAAGAATTTTGAAATTTTTGAAATTTTTCATCCCGGATTCATATATTCAAATTTGAAATGACGGCCCCGAAATGGGAAGTCCACTTTGGCCTTTAGTGAAAAATTTTGTTTTGGTCCAATATATTCACTAAAATTTTTTGAAAAATATAAAAAGGGTCCAACTTTGAAAACGACTCGTTTTTTGAAGTTTTTTGAGGTTTTTCTGAGGAAATCGATGGAAGAACGAATTGAAAAAAATTGGCATATTTTTATATGGAAAGTGTGTTCGAAGACGCACATCTTGTAAAAAAAAAACTCAAATCGGTCGATTTTTACGGAAGTTACAGGCATTTGAAGATAAAACTTGCAAAAAAACCAGGCTGTCCACAGGATACCTCAAAAAATCTGAAAAAATTTGAGAAGTTATATTTTTCCATATACAACCACAGGAAAAATCGGTAATATGATTGGCGATGGTGAGGGTTTTGACCTGGGTGAGTTCACATGGAATACCCCATATACATTGCCAATATGTCACAATACAGCCTTCAAACTATTGGTTGAAGAATCGATGAATAAGCGCCATTGATCCGGTTCGTGATTGATGCCCATGCTTTTCATCAATCCATCGACATCAAAGCAATACGAGAGTCCGGACTCTTCCAGGAAAAATGGATGCAAAGCTCTGTCACGAATCCGAAACCTAGTGATATTGACGTCTGGAGTAACCAAATTTCTTTCTTTTAGCCTCGAAGCTCATAGTTCTGCGTCTCTTTTGCTGAGATGCAAATCTCTAACGAGATCATCCACTTGATCTTGATTGAATAAGATAGGTGAGCTTTCAATCTTCGATTCGAGGATAGGCTCATACTCCGAATCCTTGACTTCGGTTGCACTTCCGGCACAGTTTCTTCATGCTGATCCCGCCTGGATGTTGACGCATTTCTTTGAAAATCCTACCGGTACATTGGTTGGTCGACAGATGAAACGGGATATTTGATTTTGTTCTTTTCCGAGTATGGGACCCAATTTCAGTTGAACAAAAGTAGCAATCACTTACGTGATCCTTGGGCTCCCTCCAAATTGCTGAAACATTAAATGGTAACTTCTTATTTTCCTCGATTGATCCAGTGAGATTTCTCATACAATAACTGCAGCAATGGTTCGGAGTCCACGCTTTATCCAAATTAACCATTGGTAGTTGAAAGTATTGTTTATAGGCATTAGTGAGATGTGGCGTGATGACCCTTCTTTGTGGTTTAGGTGTAAACTTGGTACACACGTAGCAGAAAAAATGTGGAGAATTTCTACATTTACGGGGCATAGAATCTCTTTTTTATGCAGAAAAATGCAGAGGAAAGGTGGACCAAACTGTCAATGTATAATATTAGTTGTTCTTTTGTTAAATTAAATATTTAGTTTCAGGAAATAGAAAAGCTGAAATACAGCATCCACCGTCATATTTCCCTGTCTTGAGGAATGAAATGCTGTGCAGTAACGAAAACTCAGGCATGCAACAGTAATTGTATTGCATAGTACGAACGATTGACGAAATAAATTTGAAAAAAACATTTTGATAAGTATTTATTATAATCAAAAATCAGTCAAAAATTTACAATGTTAAGAAATTAGTACGCATAACAAAATCCTTCAGTCAGATCTTTACTTCTTCGCGTCATTTTCACAGCCCAGCCAACACTTTTTCTTACAATTTTAATCAAAATTGTTGATTTCCAAGGATGCAGAGCCAGTGAGTAGCGAATGAAAATCTGTGAATTCAATTACATAGGATAATTATGGTGACTCAATAATTAAAATATCACAGAGTTACTTACCTCACAATACAAATTCAATTACAGACTCACGTAGAAATATTACACATCAAGTTCATGTTCCACGCAAAAACAGATTCAGGTTTAACTAACTCATTTAGTTGATTTTTACACTTCACATGACGATGTTGTATTTCGAATCACAAATTGCACGTGTGTTGCAACCTCACGTTACTCCCATCACGCAATTGGAAATTACGTGAAATTAAATTTTCAATACATTAATCTTCAATTTTTCTCAGGATTGCGCACGCATTGGCGTCGAAATAGATCGTCTCATTGAGAGGATCGAAATTTAATGAATTAGCTGAATTTTAAATGGGATCAATGCATGTAGCGTTTATTTTTTGGTTATTTTTTTTAAACAAGCGTTTTGGCACTTTTTTGGGACTTCAACATTTTTTTCCGCAATAATGATCGCATTTCAAGGAAAACGGAGGAGAGATTCTGATTCTGCACGAAAAAAACCATCTAGAGGTGGTAATTTCATACTTAGGGCAAAAAACATCTAAATTTGGTAGAACTGTATAATTTTAGTAGAAACAGAACTAAATTTTTATATAAATTCGATTTCCTATAAAAAAATTTCCTATAAGAAAATAATCCTATGGACCAATTATGTGATAGTGCGGAAAATCTGTTATTATTAGGGACGCGGTGGGAAAATTTCCACTTTCCTCATCCTCTCAACAGATTTAATTGACTTTGCGCTCCACAACTCGCAGCATCCGCAAAATTCCAATACACAAAAATAAATCCAAAACAACAGGGAGAAGCACAAAATACTACTCGACTCTAAATTACTCTCCTCAACTCAAAAATTCAGCTCCACAAAAATACAGAATTTCTCTCGATTAATTTGACTCTCAATTATACAAACTTTATACAAAATATTTCTCTCAAAATTCGCGTCAACGTTTGGGGATTTCCCCCCTCTCTAATACTCTAATGTGCTCTGAAGATCATTTATATCACGAAAATTCGGTCTAAGGCCCCAGCATCCGCACCAGGCTGTTCCAGACTTAGAAGGGGTACGCGATTCCTCAGGCTGACCTCTGATTCTCAAAGCGGTCCTCTACTCAATGCAGTTACTCTGCACTACTCAACAATACTCTACTCTATAGCTCGTCTCGGGAAGAACTCAACCGATGCTCAACACGCGTGGTTCATTGTCTCATTTTTCATCAGAGGGGGGAGGTAAATTCTCCCCCTTCCCTCTTGACACCTCTCACGTCTGAACTCGCTGATTAGGGGATCCTGTTTGTACAGTTTTCTCTCCTCGAAATAATTTTTTAATGTTTTTAGAAGATGTTTAAATTCTTCTAGTCGTCCCAACGGTTCGTTTTCTCATTTTGAGGGAATGGGGAGTTTTGGGCTCTCCCCGAGACTCAGGTTTTATCTTAATAATAAAAATTATTTTTTTGAAGAAAAATAAAAACAAATAAAACTACTTGACAACTGGATTGTGACAAAGTTATCACAAAAATGTCCTCTGCATTCCGAGATATTGTAAAAAATCAATTTCTTTGTCTATGTCTTTTATGATAAAAGCCATAGACAGATGTCTATGATGGCTTTTATGGAAAATAGTTTATGGACAATATCTCAGAATGCAAGGTAGAAAGCGGGATTTTTCTGATAACCTTTTTTCTAGACCTTATCTTATCTTACAAGAAAGATCCTTATTGAGAAATTACTACTTTATTTCAATTCTGAGATATTGTAGAAAAACTCATTGGCAACTGAATTCTAAGATGATTTTTTGATGAATATCTTTAAATCTACGGTAGATGAAAAATTGTTCAGAGGAGTTTTTTGTGGATCTCATTTTGCTTTACCAAACAATATTCCCAAAAATTTCTCTATCTCATACTGATTCCAAGATATTTTTAAAAAACTAATTTTTTTGAAGGAATAAATTTTGTTTTTCCATGCATTTCAGCCCTGTATTAATGAGAACAATTAAATTAGAAAGATGTTTTGGTTAGGAAACTTTCTGAACTTTCCGATAAAAGGAAAAAAAAATTTAAGTTTTGGGGAACAATCCCAAATGGCTGTTTGAAACTTTCTTTCTGAGTTCTCCATGTCAAAACGTATAGACACATAAGAAACGATATTTCTTTCGAAAAGTTGAGAAAATTTCCGATGAAATTTATGGGTTGAAATATATTTTTGTTCACAGTGGATCGTAATTAAAAAGTTTTCCGCCAATAATTGAATTAGAAACCTCAGTTGCGTTAATTTTTTTCTTCATTTCAGGTATATTTTTCGATAAAACAAAAGAAGAAAAATTATTCAAAATTTGAAGGCAATTTTTCATATACAGGATTGGCGGATTCGCTCAATGCGAAATTGTTTAGGGTGAAAACAATTATGAGATGGTAACTCTCACTAGATTTTCGTTCCCGAGTTTCGTTCCAGGCGGTAACGTTACCGGACGTTCGTTCTAAGGTTTCGTTCCAGGCGGTAACGTTACTGGATTTTCGTTCCAAGGTTTCCTTCCAGGTGGTAACGTTACTGGACTTTCGTTCCCAAGTTTCGTTCCAGGCGGTAACGTTACCAAACTTTCGTTCCAAGGTTTCGTTCCAGACGGTAACGTTACCGGACTTTCGTTCCAAGGTTTCGTTCCAGGCGGTAACGTTACCGAACTTTCGTTCCAAGGTTTCGGTCCAGACGGTAACGTTACCGGACTTTCGTTCCAAGGTTTCGTTCCAGGCGGTAACGTTACCGGACTTTCGTTCCCGAGTTTCGTTCCTGCCAGTAACGTTACAGAATAATGAATAGAGCATCAAGACACAAGCGTATACGACCGTCTTTCTTTTTGACAATTCCCATGGGGTTGCAGTACTGGCTAGTTGAATGTTCGATTACTCCCATCTCTCTCATGTGACGAATTTCTAATATAAACGGTATCCCGCAGTGCCAAAGGCACAGGATACGACCGTCTAACAACTGGCTTATTTGCGATTACTTTAATCCGATGTTCGTATACCGTAGTGCAACCCCGTTCATTTGAAAATAAGGCACTATGTTCATTTATCACCTCTTCTGCCACGGGAGACTGACCCGGATCCATTGCCGTGGAACCTACAGTGAATGAGCGTGAGTCGCCATACCCTTCATTATTTTCTATTTTAATCACATAGTCACTAGTGTCATTTTCACTCTCGTTAATACAATGACCTTCAATAGCCCCAATGCGAATATAAGTTACCTGGTCTGGCGGCCCACGCTCAAACGACACAGATCCGGTAGCCAGCCTAATGCCCTGTAGAACTAAACACTGCTAAGAATAATCGATTACGGCCCGATTAAGTCGGCACCAGTCGCTTCTCAATAGCAACTTGTGATTTAATCGGGGGATTGTTAGAACAGGATATTTAATTGCGACTCTATCAATACTCATAGGCATTAATATTTGTTGACGCACTGTGACTGATTTCTTACTGATGGCTAACGTTATCTGTACACCAGCGACAGGTGAAACTTCGAAATTATGACATCCCAATTGTTGATAAAAATCCTCAGAAATCGCAGTTATTTGACTACCAGTGTCGAGAAGCGCTTCTATATTACGACCCAGAATGTTAACAGTCACATGCGGACACGGTTCGAACCTAGACTGCTTTTGTTTAGGGTGACCGTGTGCGCCTTTAAATTCATCCCTGATCTCGTCCACAAAATCCACGAAATTACATGAAGAAGAAACATTCCTTTCGGAAATACCATTAATATTATACAATGAATAATCCGGGCCATGCTCAATGGTAAATGATTCCTGCTCCTCGCAATAATTAATATTTTGTAAGAGTCCAGTAGGCTGTATCATTGCGTAGCCCTGGTTTTGAGGACGATTTACCCGTGGCAGATTTGGTGAAGGGAAGCGCGTATCCGGCAAGATCATCGATGGAACACCAAACGTGGGATTGTTATTATCACGATACTGTCTATATCCCCTATTCCCCTGATTCGTTTGTTTTGGCCTTGTGTTACCTCGAGAGTTATTTACTTCATTTCGTGGAATATTGTTATTCGTCGGTCGTGGTTGATTTTGTGGCTGTATATAACCCTGAGGTATCCACGGAAACCCCCGACAACTATTTACTTCGTTGACACGATTACTTGCAAGTGCATGTAAGCCTAGATTTTTGAAACTCAGCTGGGTTATATCTAATTGTGACAATGCCTGTGTGACTGCCTGAGCATTTGAATAATTGACAGTTGCTAGTGCAATTTTTATGTCATCTGGCATTTGTTGGATAATAGAAAAATTTAGTTCATAATCACAGAGAGGAGGATCGAAAAATTTTGCCTCATTTTTTGGTGAATAAAAATGTGGGATTCGGTGAAGGATAGAAGGGTTTTGTAAGCTATAACACTAGGAATTAGCGTATATATCGAATTGAATTTATTCACAGCCAAAGTAACTTTGGTTTACACCATGAGAGCTGCAACGAGCGTGAGCTCCCACGACAACGGTATTAGATCATCCGATCGAGGATGTCCGAATTATTACGAATCGTCTCGAGGATGTCTTGCGACAAGGACAGCGATCTATCGGCGACACGTGTCACGGTACGAAATTCGGTTGCTAAGCCGAGCTCGAAAACAATACATTGTAATGGTGTGAAATAAATATAAAAGTAGCTTCGCTAAAAAAAATATTCTTGGAACATTCCATCATTTCGGTTATATCGACGCACTAGCCATTGAATTTTCCATGCAACTGTCATGGGTACTGAGTAAAATTGTTCTAAAAATTTCACGTTGAAATCCGCAAATGATAAAATATCAGCTTTATACGCTTGAAACCAGTTTTTTACTCGGCCCGTCAGAAAATTCTCAAGATACGTCAATTGAAAATCCGGTTGAATATCTTTTAAACGAAGATAATTTTTCACCGCTTGAATGAATTCCTTTGGATTTACCTTCACGTTGAATTGAGGAACATTCGGATTCATTTGCAAATACGGTAACTGGCTGGCCAGATCTCTAACAATATCATCACTTACGCAACCTGATGCCTTCGCCGACACCTGTAGTGGTGCAGAAAAATTTTGAAGAGCTTGCTGCGCCGTCCTCTGAGCCTCGAACAACAATTCTTCCGCATAGGCCTTTTGGGTTTGCAAAGTGGTGTTTTCTTTAGACATATCCTCCAATTGCTTCTTCCATTTGTCTATTTCAACAACAGCTTTCTTTACTTCAGCTTGCTCGTCAGCTAAAGCCGTTCTCAACTCCTCATTTGTGGGTTCTATCTTAATTTCCCTGGGACAGCGTGAAAAATTAATAAAATCCCCCAATAAAGATTTTTTAATCAGTGGAGAATTCACAATTTTCTTTGACTTTCTATCAATTGTCAACCCAGGGTTGAGAACCATTTCTTTATTTGAACGCGTAACTCGACACGAGGTCGGAGTTGTTGACATGAAGGACTCTAAAACCACAATTTTTTTTTTTGTAAAAGTCGAGAGTACCGTGCCGTAAGTTGGGCGCCAATTATAACAAATAATATCAAAACCAAAAATCAAATCAATAAGAGAAAATACCATGAAATAGTAGGTAAAAGACGTTGAATATTTATTTATATTTTTGATACCGTTTTTTTCACGTTTCAATAGAAGAATAATTAGAGAAATTATATTGTACAAACTTTCATCGCGCACACACATACACGTTCGCAATTTTTCAATTAGAATCGTATCATAGATATCAAGGTAAATATGCATAAAGACTCCCCCACTCGCGATTTATCTGTAAGTTTGTGAGGCGGTTGTAAGCATTATTAGAAGAATACCTGTAAAATATTATTAGTCGGAAATTAATACCATGGGTGTTATGGGCTATGGAAGTGTCACTTACCTCACCGCTCTCTGCGTTACCCAGGACCAACGACGTAGACGTGGCGGTGTCTGGTCCCAAGGACAACACATGTTGGTACATAGAAAGACATGGGACAATACAGAGATGAGGTGATGCAGGATCTCAACTGATAACCCCCACAGCTACGAGCCGATTTACCTCCGCCGCCCTCCTTACGGAAAAATGATTAAATATGAAATTTGGCTGTGCTATCCGGTATATCAGTCGGAATCCACGGTGCCACGGTGGCCCGACAATGTGTCGGATTCAAACCCATCGAATAGCCTTGAAAACGTAAAGATCGATTTGTTATTGGTGTCATATCATTTTCTGACATTCCTTTCGGTTATAAAACATGCATTCCGAATGTTAAAATAGTTATTAGTATGATATTTTTCTAAATATGCGTGGTGCAGTCTTTCTGCATATTTACCGATACGAATTTCGTCATTTATAGAGTGTCCGATACATTGATCGATATACCACCGAATTTTCCCTAATTAGAATACATAACAATAAATGCGCACTGTACCAATTGTATATAAAACAAATAAACAAAATAAATAAGTCAACAGGATTATTGAGACAATTCACATAAATACGCTCAAGCATCCCTAACCGAGAATATTCGAGAATAATAGGTGAGAGAAATGATTACTGACCGTTCGCTTCGGAGATCGGAAGGCAAGAGAGCGAGACCTCAAGCTTCGTTATCTCCAAATCCCTCAGGTATCCAGCGCCGCAATCCCTCAACTCGAGGAATTATTTGTTTCCTCTCAATGCGAGAATATCATTCAAATTTGAATCATTACACTATGAACTCCGGGCAAGATTATCACGAGGTGAAACACTCCTAGGGAGGCAAAATTCGAAGGTATTGGTCTGATGAAAAGTTCAAAATCAATACCGTTTCATTGAGGTTCAAGTATGTCCAAAAATTATCCGCCTAAAGGTTACGCTGCACTTGAACAAGAGCAACGACGAGGTGTCGGAGTCCTTCACGATAGAATTTTACTAGAATTTGATTGGGTTGAGTTTAAACAGATGGTTATGCTGGCACATGGTGATCCAACTTCATATTGCTCCTTGACTCCATTCTTTTCATAACAAATTCACGTTTTAATGCTTTTATAAAATAATTTTTAGGGAATCAATTCGATCAGAGACCTAAAAGGCTCCTACTCCTCTTTCCGGGATTTGACCGGGAAAAGTCAGGGAATTTTGGTGAAACTTCCAGGCGGAACCCTGTATATGTAGGTCATAATTTTGTTCAACGATATCTATTGAACAAATACAGTGATTTGATTCATTTTTTTTCAATCGATGCATCTTCGTGTAACTTAGAATTGATTGCTTTGTGAAGACAATCACCTCAGCGGTCCGTTAGTTACTCGCATAAAACCTGTAAGAAAAATATTAAAAAATGGTTTCCTTCGAAAATTCCACAATTTTGCCGAGAATAATCATGAGATTTGATTTTTTTTGGTACGATTGATGTATTTACATGTCCTTCGATTTTTATTGGATGCTAAACAAAATCGTCTCAGCCGTTTTCTCGTTATCCGGATGGAAATTTCAAAATCTGCTTTTTTTTCTAATAAACAGAAAAACGGGAATTGATCGGGAACTTATTAGTTCAACCTGTAATAGATCACACTTACTCCAGCCTACACGCAGTGGAAGCGAGCGAAGCGGGCTACATCGTTGGTGTTCCATCGTAGATTACAAGCGACTTTTTTTCTCGCCCAATTGATGAACTTCCAAATTCGATGAACTTCCTGTTTTGTTGCACATACTTCGTTGAAACTCCTCATTATAATCCCTATATCTCCTTAATATTGAGGAGATATTTGAAAATTGAGAACACGCGTATTACAAAACACTGGTGATGTACTTTATTTGAGATAAATTAACTAAATAGAGACGCTACTTGGAGCGCAAAACTCAATATACCACGCTGATGTCCTACCCCCATGAAGTTGACGAAACACGGTCAAAATCAGGGGGTTTCGAGTGGCGGTTAATAACGTGTTAATAATGGGCTTTTTGTATACCGAAAACAAAAATTTTGTACTCAATTAGGTCTTTTAAAAATTGCATCTGACGGTTCGGGCTCAAAATTATGATTGTTTGACTCAAATCGCGTTATCTACTAATTATGTGTTATTTATGTACTAATGAAGAATTTCCCAGATACCATTAAATATTGGAAGCACAATTTGGGCAGTTTAATTGGTGGACGTTAATCTACCAATTATGTGCTCTTTATGTACCAAAAAAAAAGTGTCGGCTCAGTAAATTTCACGTGGAATACTTGCGAATTTTCAAAACTATAATTTGAGCAGTTTAATAGGTGGAGGTACATGTGTAAATTATGTGTTTTTTTTGTACTACCAAAAAAACTATTGCTCTGAGAGAATTAATTGAAAAGGCGATGACAAGAGTTCTGGCGGCTCATTGCTGCAAAACCATTGGATGAAAAAAATTGGGCTAATCATTGCGTCATCATTCTATATGATTCCCAAATCAACTCCAATCATAATTATGGGCCCACCACAATAACAATCGACGACCCATCCCGGAAGGGTCCATGACCTTGATTTGGCGTTACAGTCAGGGAGGGGGGGAGGGGAAGATTTAAATAAGGAAACAAGCATAAAAAAATTATGTTATCTGATTCGAGTCACGGAGTAATTATGTACTCTTCAGGCCCAGAGCCATGGACTGATTGTCCATGTGAATCATCATGACTCCGAGAGGTTGAGCGGAAAATGACACTTCGATTTATGTGCACCCCAAATCAGGTCCAATCATAATTATGTACTCATCATAAGGATACCCTCCAGTAAAAGTATCGACTAGACCTGATTGGGGTGTACCTGATGATGCGTCATTTTTTCGCTTTGACGATTTACCGACTATGTGTCACAAATAAAACTACGTGAATCGATTAGGTACCCACGTTACAGATCATTCCTGATACCGAGTGCCTGAATAGGTTCGATGGAAGAGATAGAGATTTGAATAACACCAGAGAATTATGTGTTATCCGATTCGAGTCATGGACTAATTATGTATTTTTCAGGCACTGAGCCATGGACTGGTTGTCCGTGTGAATCATCATGACTCAGAGAGTTTCAGCGGAAAATGACTCTTCGATTTATGTGCTCCTCCAATCAGGTCGAATCATAATTATGTACTCATCGTAAGTACGCTCTTCAGTGAGAGGATTGACTAGACTTGATTGAGGTGTACCACATACAGTCACACATACAGGGGAGAGGCAAGTTTCTCTGAGTCAAATGTTGACTTGGTCACAGTCAACGCCATCTATTACTTCGTGGTTTATGGACTCGATCGAGAAAGAAAATTTGCCACCTTCTAAAGAATTCATTTCTGACTGCGCTTTAGCACTACATGCAAGCGCTGTGAGAGCCTTCACTAAATATCGTACTGTAGATGATTATGCAAACTCATTTTTAAACTCAGATGAATTACCCTCCTGCTACGTGAGAATCGACGTCGCTCATTGTATGAAGGTTTATAACACTCTGATAGGGAAATTAAAATTCAAAGCAGAGGTTGCAGCGTACTATAAAGCAGAAATGGGAAAACTTGCCATGTGTCGAACTCTGAAAGAAGCAGAAATCATTCTGTATGCTTTATTTACTGTAGCACTCAGTACACATGGAGGCCCCACGGAAACTAGGGACATAGAATACTCCTTCAAGGGCCATTATGCGATCACAGTAGCAACAAAACAGATGGCTTGGAGTTCATAATGGTCCTTGAAGGAGTATTCTATGCATAAATTGAAGCGGTTGTTGAAAATTAATGGAAACTAGGGACGATTCGGCGTGTGATGTCTAGAGAAATATTTTTGATTCAATTTACACAGAGGACATATTTCTTGAAGAAAAAAATGGAGCAGGAAACTTGAAGAAAGACGGGCGAAAGACACAATCTGAAATTCGTAAGAGGGAAGATGACAAGTGATAACAACAACACTAAAGGAAGTTATAAGCTGTACTCATTACATCACAACCGATAAACATATCGAGAACGCAACAGAGTGAAATTTAATGTGAAAACGAAGATTACTCCTACTTTCGTTATTTATACAAAATGAATACATAATTTCTTGACAAAATGTTTATAGTCGTGAAGTCGATAACGGGCCTCCCGGAAATATTTTCAGTCCAGGATTCTTTTTATCCATGAATGTAATTGAGGTGTTTCGTAAATTTTATACTGTAATGGAATTCATTATATTAAATCAATCAGAAATATAAACAATTCACACATTTGATGGCGTTAAAAACATTCAACACTCATCTAATCGATTATCGTACCTAATCGATTGTCGTAGTTTTATTTGTGAAACATAATCAGTGGATCATCAAAGCGAAGAAATGACGCATCATCAGGTACACCTCAATCAGGTCTAGTCGACCCTCTTACTGGAGGGTATCCTTATGATTTGAAGAGCACATAAATCGAAGAATCATTTTCCGCCGAAACTCTCTGAGTACATGCTGATTCATAGGGACAATCAGTCCATGGTTCAGTGCCTGAAGAGTAGATAATTACTCCGTAACTCGAATCGGATAACACATAATTCTATGATGCTATTCAAATCCATCTCTCTCCGATCGAACCTAATTCAGGTGCGTCGGTTTCGAGAATGATCTGTCATGTGAGTAACTAATCGATTCACGTAGTTTTATTTGTGACACATAGTCAGTAAATCATTAAGGCGAAAAAATGACGCATCATTAGGTACACCTCAATCAGGTCTAGTCAATCCTCTCACTGAAGAGCGTGCTTACGATGAGTACATAATTATGATTCGACCTGATTTGAGGAGCACATAAATCAAAGAGTCATTTTTCGCTCAACCTCTCTGAGTCATGATGATTCATATGGGCAATTAGTCCATGGCTCATTGTCTGAAGAGTACATAATTACTCCGTGATTCGAATCGAATAACACATCATTCTATGATGCTATTCAAATCCATCTCTCTTCTATCGAACCTAATTCAGGCGTGTCGGTCTCTAGAATGATCTGTAATGTAGGTACCTGATTGATTCAGGTAGTTTTATTTGTGACACATAATTAGTAAATCATCAAAGCGAAAAAATGACGCATCATCAGGTACACCCCCCATCAGGTCTAGTCGATCCTCTTACTGGAGGGAATCCTTATGATGAGCACATAATTATGATTCGACCTAATTTGGGGAGCACATAAAGCGGAGAGTCATTTTCCGCCGAAACTCTAAGTCATGACGATTCACATGGACAACCAGTCTATGGTTCAGTGCCTGAAGAGTATATAATTACTCCGTGACTCTAATCGGATAACACAATTCTCTGGTGCTATTCAAAACTCTATCTCTTCCATCAAACCTAATTCAGGTACGTCGGTGTCAGGAATGATCTGTAATGTGGGTACCTAATCGATTCACGTAGTTTTTTGGTGACACATAATCAGTAAGTCACCAAAGCGACAAAATGACGCATCATCAGGTACACCCCCATCAGGCCTAGTCGATCCTCTTACTGGAGGGTATCCTTATGATGAGTACATAATTATGATTGGACCTGATTTGGGGAGCACATAAATCGAAGAGTCATATTCCGCCGAAACTCTCTGAGTCATGATGATTCACACGGACGACCAGTCCATGGCTCAGTGCCTGAATAGTACATAATTACTCCGTGTCTTGAATCGGATAACACATAATTCTATGATGCTATTCAAATCCATCTCCCTTCTATCGAACCTAATTCAGGCGCGTCGGTCTGTAGAATGATCTGTAATGTGGGTACCTGATTGATTCGGGTAGTTTTATTTGTGACCCATGATGAGTAAACAACCAAAGCGATAAAATGACGCATCATTAAGTACACCTCAATCAGGTCTAGTCGATCCTCTCACTGAAGAGTGTGCTTATGATGAGTACATAATTATGATTCGACCTGATTTGAGGAGCACATAAATCGAAGAGTCATTTTCCGCCGAAACTCTCTGAGTCATAATGATTCACACGGACAACCAGTCCATGGCTCAGTGCCTGAAGAGTACATAATTAGTCCATGACTCGAATCGGATAACACAATTCTCTGGTCCTATTCAAATCTCTATCTCTTCCATCGAAACTAATTCAGGCACTCGGTGTCAGGAAAGATCTGTAACGTGGGTACCTAATCGATTCACGTAGTTTTATTTGTGACACATAGTCAGTAAATCATCAAAGCGAAAAAATGACGCATCATCAGGTACACCCCAATCAGGTCTGGTCGATACTCTTACTGGAGGGTATCCTTATGATGAGTACATAATTATGATTGGACCTGATTTGGGGTGCACATAAATCGAAGTGTCTTTTTCCGCTCAACCTCTCGGAGTCATGATGATTCACATGGACAATCAGTCCATGGCTCTGGGCCTGAAGAGTACATAATTACTCCGTGACTCGAATCAGATAACACATAATTTTTTTATGCTCGTTTCCTTATTTAAATCTTCCCCTCCCCTCCTCTCTCACTGTGACGCCAATTCAAGGTCATGGACCCTTCCGGGATGGGTTGTCGATTGTTATTGTGGTGGGACAATAATTATGATTGGAGTTGATTTGGGAATCATATAGAATGATGACGTAAGGATTAGCCCAATTTTTCTCATCCAATGGTTTTGCAGCAATGAGCCGTCAGAACTCTTGTCATCGCCTTTTCAATTAATTCTCTCAGAACAATAGTTTTTTTGGTAGTATACAAAAAATACATAATTTACACATGTACCTCCACCTATTAAACTGCTCAAATTATAGTTTTGAAAATTCGCAAGTATTTCATGGGAAATTTACTGAGCCGACACTTTTTTGTGGTACATAAAGAGCACATAATTGGTAGATTAACGTTCATCAATTGAACCGTCCAAATTGTGCTTCCAATATTTACTGTCTCATTTCCCCAAAATTAACGGTATCTGGGAAATTCTTCCATTGGTACATAGATAACAGATAATTAGTACATAACGCAACTTGAGTCAAACAATCACAATTTTGAGCCCAAACCGTCAGATGCAATTGTCAAAAGACCTAATTGAGTGCAAATTTTTTTTTCTCGATACATAAAAAGCACATTAGTAATACATTTATAACCGTCACTCGAAACCCCCTGATTTTGACCGTGTTTCGCTAACTTCATGGGAGTTGATATCCTCGTTTGAGCGGTTACATTGATACTGTATTCATATTTGGCGATTTGTTTCATGATTTGACCGTGAACCCGAAGGTTCCCTCAGTCGTTCGAGATTTTCCGTTAAGCCCGGTAATTTTTGCTCATGACCTATTTGCTGCCTTTCAAACAGACCTTTTTGTTGACCTCATTATTTCCTAGAAGAAAGGTCTCTACCAAGAAATCGATATTTTGCTTCAAACCTGAGATATTATAAAAAAATTCATTGGCAACTGAATAAGGAGATAATTTTTCAATGAATATCTCTAAATATATGGTAGATGAAAAAATTTTTATAAGAGCTTTTTTGCAGATTTCATCCTGCTCTGCAAAAATGATGTGTTTGAACCATAGCTATATATCCTATTTCCTATTCTAAAAAAAACATACGCTTAAAGTCGATAACCATCGATATCTCCCAAGTCTGTCACGCTTATTCCTCATTGGTTCCAGTCGTCTGAGGCGGCAAATTTAATTTATGATTAATTTTGAGATTTTCAATTATGATTGTTACAATTACAGGGTGCTATAGCGTGCGTTCGGTCTCGTCTATCAGTTAAACAGTCGATCTTACGGACAATTCTCGAGCACCATCGGGAACCTTCGGTAGAGCGGTCAGGGGATCGCGAAACTCCCAAAAAGTTAGTAGCAATTTAGCAATTGAGAAGACTACCCATGTGTTAAATTGTAGCATCACTTGAAAGTACATTACCTTCTCAAATTTAGTGAATCATCAAAGATAATTATTAAAGGCATTCAACAGTTATTTAACAATTTAGTACGTCAACCTCTGTACTAATATTTTGAGACGTTCAACAAACTAGTTTAAACCAAAGTGTAAATATTACGGTTAACGAAGTGGTTCAAATCCACAAAAATATAGTGAGATTTTATAAATCAGTGATATAATTTATTTCCGGCCTATCCTGGAACAACACCTCCCACATCCACCCTAAATTTAGATCCTCATCGAACATGATGTTTACGATAAATTCTCAATTCCCTTCAGATTTCGAGATATTTTTGAAAAACGAATTTTTTGGAAGGACAAAGTTTGGTTTTTCTCCGCATTTTACCTCTGAAGTTGTGAGAGCACCAAAAATAAAAATAGGTTTGTGTTAGGAAATTCTCTGAACTTTGCGATGAAAAAAAAAAACAAAAAAGGGTGATGGAGAACGAGCCCAATTGATTGTTTAAGATTTTCTTTTCAAGTTTTCTATTACAAAATACATAGATACATAAAAAACAATATTTTTCTCAAAAAGCTGAGAAAATTTGCGTCAAAATCTATGGATTCAAATTTGTTTTTTATTTTTAGTCGCTCGTAATTAGAATTGAAAAAAAGAAGTTTTTAGAAGAAAAAAAAATTCAATCTTCAATGTCTCCGCCAATAATTGTGTTAGAGAGCTCCATTGGCACTCATTTTTCTCCTTTGGGACTGTACTTATTATAATAATTTATAATTTATTTCCCTTAGTACATAAATTTCTTTTTCTGTACATAACGTTCACATATATCCATTTTGAGAAGGGTTAGAAATAATCATTGGTGAAAATGTCTTCAAGACAAAACAAAAGAAACAATCCCTATGGCTTAATAATTTCAATTATTTTGTACTGAATTGCACTGCGTTATTGAGGTACTGAGAAAGAGTTATGAGAACAAGCGTCATTATAAGCTTCACAGCCGATATCCTCGTTGTTCTGTTCCCTGCCTATCGTGTCCGCAATGCTCCAACCTCCTCAATTTCTCCAGCGCCTTTCTGTGCCGTTGGGAGCTTCTCAAATTCTCTTGCAAAGAGACAAACTTCTGTAATCGGGTGGGCCTTAAGCCATGAGGAGAGAGCACTACTCCAATCCCCTGCTAGGACCTCTCCACAGCTTCCACCGCCTCTCTGCTTAACTGAGCTCTCACTGCACCGCACTGGAAAATATGTTCTAGTGACCCCTCACCTGTACCACAGGCTCTACAGGTCACGTCTTTGTAGCCTTTCCTTGCATTCTTCCCGACACTTCCACATCTCAGTCTTGCCCATTGCTCCTGAATCATGCCAGGTGTTTTCTTGTTCCTCCAGTACCTTTCCTGTTCCGGGTGTTCTTTCCAGAGCTTGTACTGTGCACAGTTTGTGAGCCGTCAACCCCTCCCCAACTTTTCTGGATATCCTGCTCTTCCAATGTTTTCAGGTTCGCTTCTGTTCTTTCCTTTACTTCGTCCCAGGTCTCTTCCTTGTTGTCTCTTACCAGCTGATCCCAGATCCTTTTTAATGTCTCTCCATCACCTACTTTACTGAAGACATTGACCACTGTTTTACCCCATTTATCCGGGTTTCCGTTAACCACATTTCTAAGTGTCTCCTTTAGACATCTCCTGGGCCATCTATCCTCTTCTATGGCCAGTATTTGTAGTAGGTATCTGTTGACCCTCTTGAAGGCTTCGACCTCTACACTTCTTCTTCCCGCCTCCAGCTTCCAAATGTAATCAGGGGCATTGGCGCTCACACCCAGAGCCATTTTAACAAACCTTGATGTAGTCTTTCCACTGTCTCATGTCTCTTCCATCCCCAGACCTCGATACCGTAGAGACACGCTGCCTTTGCCAGTGTATCGTAGAGATAAAGTCTACCCGTTAGATTGTTGATTCCTGTACGTTTTAATAAACCACAGCAAGAGTTTATCGCCCTTTGAGCTTTCCCGGCCATTTTCTTCAGGTGTAGCTCGTAAGAGTTTTTGGTTGTAAACCAAAACCCAAGATATTTGAAGGAGTTAACTACCTCGAGTTCTTTCCCGTAGATGTACCACCTCTCATCTCCCTTTCTCTTCCCTCCATTTCTGAAGACCATTATCTTTGTTTTCCGCACGTTTATCTTCATGTTGTTCCTTTCTGCATACCTTTCCAAGGCTTTAATCATTCCTGCCAGTTCCTCCGCCGTTTCGGCCATTAGCGCTATGTCATCAGCATATTTCAGTGCGAAAATCTTCGTTTTTCCAATAACCGTACCCCCAGTGTTGTTCTTCTCCCATGCGTCATCGATATCATCCAGAAATATGCAGAAAAGCACAGGGCTGAGTGGGCATCCCTGTCTGACACCTTTCCCGGTCCTGAAGCTGCTTAAGATTCCTTGACACGTGATTATGTCATTCCGTGTCTCTTTGTATATTCCGCTAATCATTCGATGCATCTTCCCGTTTATTCCGATGTCTTCCAGTTTCTTCAGTAACTTGCCTCTATCAGATCGAAGGCTGCTCGGAAATCAATGAAACACGTATAGAGTTTGCCCCCTTTCGTTTTTAGTCGATTTTCTATCAGGGCATTGAGAACGAAGACGTCCCTTGTACCCCGTCATAGTCTAAACCCCGCCTGACTTTCCCTAAGTTTCTTTCCTTTTTCTAACCATGCCGTTACCCTAGCCGCCATTATTTGCGTCAAGATTTTGTACCCGAGATCCAGCAGAGAGATGCCTCGGTAATTCTTCGCCATGTTCTCTTCCCCTGACTTATGTGTTGGGTAGATCGTTGCTTTTTTCCAATCTTCTGGGGTCTTTCCCTCATCCCAGCAGAGTCGTATAATAGCCAGCAGCTCTTTCATTATGTCTTCTGGTAGGTTTTTCAGGAATTCTCCCTTAATTCCATCTTCCCCAGGTGCCTTTCCGTTTCTTACTCTAGCCAGGGTTCTCTTCAATTCCATCTCTGTGATTTCCCCATTCAGGATATCAATCTCACCTTTGTCAGTTGGTTCTTCAGCTTCAGTTGGGTTATTTCCATCTGTTTCCCCCTCTTCTCTACTGTTCAAAGGGTCTTCACCTTCACCTTCTTCTTTTTCTTCGGCTCCCAGCAGCTTCTTGAAATGATACAACCATTCTTCATCCTTTACGTTTTTCTTACCTGGCGCCTTTCGTCTTTTCTGCCTGAATTCATTAAGCCTCCCCCAATATTCGGACATGGTTTTACTCCTTCTTATTCCTTCCCACTTTTGTTCGTATCATTGGCGCTTCTTTTCAGTGTATATTCTTAATCTTGCTTTTCTGGCGTGTACATATTTCTGTCTCGAGTGCTCACTTCTCATCTTGAGATGCGTTTTGAGGGCACGCCACATTCGTCCTCTTGCTGCTCGACATTCCTCATCAAACCATAGGGGGAGGAGGCTTTCCACCTTCTCTGCTCGCTTTTATCATCCCGTTCTCCTCTGCTGCTTGCCATATGGTTTCTCTAATTACTCTCCAACGTTCTTCCAAGCCTACACGCGCATCACGTTGTTTCCATTTTTCAGAGGCTGACTGTTGATATTCTTCTTTCATATCATCCTTCCATACCATTCTCTCCTGTACTTGACCATTTTCACGGCTTTCCGTAGGCTCCTTGCTCTGCTGGGCGATTGGTATTGTGAGCTGGAGGGCTATTGCCATGTGATCAGAATTCAGCCTGGGCACAACATCCATTTTATGGATCATTTCATTTAGGTCCGGATTGTTGGTGATTACCAGGTCTATGACCGATTGAGATCCTTTCTTTCCAATGTGTGTGATCTTTCCGTCTCGATCTCCGTTTACACACCCGTTCACTATTATCAAGCCAAATTTATCATGTAAGCAGAGCAATTTTCTCCCTTCGGCATCTAACTTTTTATCCTGAGAGTCTCTGTGTAGACCATACACATCCATTTCTTCTTCGTCTAGTCCACACTGTGTACCAACTCTTGCGTTCCAGTCACCAACAATTAGAACTGCTTCCCCGTGTATTGACGCTTCCTCCTGGTATTCGTTTATTTCGGTTGCCACCTTAGCTACTCCCACGTTATTGTACACTGTGATTATCTTACCGGGTCTGTCATGGGTGAGGCTTACATTATTTATTAGGAGACCGAATTTCCATGGTTCCACTTTCCAATTATTATTTTTATCTTCCATGATTTCTTTCCTGATCCCTACCAGTGTGCCTCCTGCTGCTCTGCCTTTCTTTTTAGCTTTCATTCCTGAGTTCGCAATCCAAACATTCTTTATCAACTTTATCTATTTCTGTTTGCTCTTTCCGTTGTTCCCGTCAGGTTTCTTGAATAATGATGATGTCATAATCTTTAAGAAATTTCCATGAGCTTTTTATTTTCCTTCCCCCTGCTGCATTCCATACCACTACTTTCATACCGTTAAAAAGGCCTCGACTTCGCCCCTTTCCACTCGGTGTGTTCGCCCTCCGAATCTGGTTTCTCGTGTAATCTTCCCGTCAAGTCATTCCACTCCCACCACAATCTGTCAATACGAATCTTTTTGTAGCCAATCCTAACTTTTCTACCGCGACTCTCCTCTTTTTTCAACTGCTTCAGCCAGTCCTGGACTTCCCTCTCATGATAGGTGAGATCATCGTCAAAGTAGTAGTTTGTTCCCTTCCAGTGTCTCTTTGTTTTCATGATGGCTACTTTGTGGCCCTTGTCTTTCATCTTAAAAATTATTCCATTTCCGCAGGGTCGAGCATAACTAACTTGAACATCTATTTTTAGCTCATCCCACATTAACTCTCAGCCAATGTATTCCTTCCTCTGGGGCTACCCCCAATCCCTCTACATACTATTCTCTTTTCTGTTCTCCTTTTCCTCCTCTAATTTCATACCTGGTTTTGTGAGGGCTCTTGGTGCGACCTTGGAGCATGAAGGGGGCAGCTCTTCTACGTAGCTGGGGAGGTCGTCCCAATCTTCTCCCCAAGGTTCCTGTGCTGCATTCTCTCGTTGTGAGTTGAAGTTTGGTCCTCCATTGAACCCATCTGGGGGTGGGCTCAGCTGCTTTATTTGCTCTGAATTGGCTTCCAGTACCTCTTGAGCAAGCTTTTCTTGCTCGACAGCCTTTCGAAGTGAATCTACCTCTCGTTGTTTTTCAGCCAATGCTCTCTGTCCCTCATTTCGTTCACTGAGGACCATGACTCTCCATGCCTTGACCTCTTCGTGCCACAGTTGTGCTTCTTCTTTCCACTTGACCCTTTCCTGTCTCATCTCGTTCCTTAAATTCTGTACCTCTTTAGCGCTCTCGCTAATCCCCATCATCATCCTCATCTCTTGGACCGATCTGTGCACATTTTTAACCTCCTGCTCCGTTTCCGTACGATAGTCGCGAGATCTCATCAGATGTTCATGCACTAGTTTAAATTCTTGCCCAATTCTGCTTGCCATGTTTTTCTCCAATGCTCCTATCAGATCTGTCAGATCCTTTTGCTGTGCCTGTTGACTTTGTTGATGACGTTTTTTCAACTCCAAAAGTCTTTCCTCTATCCCCACAATCGGATCTGGGGTCCGATTGTTGGGTCCAGTGAGGGGTGATCTGATGGGGTCGTCTCGGCTCCTCTGATAGTGTAGTTCTCCTCTTGTTGGGTTACATTGCCACTACGATAAAAATCATAATCTACTGTGTGTAAACTGAAATCATCTGTCTCATTCTCATCATCCTTATTATCTTCAGTATTGCCAATCCCACTTGAAATTCTTGTGGTTTCACTGAGCTCAGAGCCACCGTGATCACCCTCCTCCAACATCCTCGAAATATTCTCAAATGAACTTGATATGTTCGCCAGCGTGTTGTGTGAGGGTGTGGAACCTGCATGATTTCGTATTTTCTGTATTACTTCTCGAGAACTTACCACCGTTTTGTCCGCCTCCTTGGATGAGGACAAATCCTCTTGACAAAATCCTCTATTTTAGCATTTCGCCCGCTGTTCCATCCTCTGCCATATTTTGGATTCTGACACTTTGCCCATTGCCGTGCGTCGGTAAGTTCGGCTTCATCGTTCCCTTCGGCTGCACCGGAAGAGTTCTCTTTCCTTTTTTACCGACGTTCCCTTGGATTTTTGGCGGGCTTGTCTTGCCTTTTTTACCACCTCGAGGCATAACCTCTCTTTTTTCACCCTCAACTTTCTTCCCTGTTTTACGCTTTTTCCCCGCTCTGCGGTGCGAGATAACAATACCTGGCACTCTACCGTGGTTTTGCTTCCCGACAAACTACTTTTTACACACTTTATCACTTGATGTGCACCTTTAATGTGCGAAAAACTGATCGCGTTGTACGAGCACGCGTCCTATCGTTGCTGCGACCCCAGAGCCACTGGGACTGTACTTTCCAATAAACAACTGAATAATCGCATTTACTGTATATGGGTATAGTTTATGTTGCTATCAAATTAGCAATGTTTCCGAATGGATTCTCTATTTTTTAAATTTATTACTCTTATTTTTTATTGTTGTGAATAGTGACACCCATATAACTCTCTTATGATCCCTATATTACCCTTTTATGAGCCCATAGAATCCCCATATGACCTCATACAGCCCCTATATGAACCTCATATGAACCTATATCACTTGTAACGTGATATTTTTGCATGGGGATTAAAAATGCCGATTACCTTTGCCTTTCTTCCCCTGAATCCAGTTAAACTCGAAAACTCAAAACTTATGGGCGCCAGGTAATTTTTATCCGGAATTACCAAACCGGAAAAATTAGCGAAACAACTCCAAATAACGCATTAAAACGCATTAATTATCCAAAACGTAATCAAAAAAAGGAGAAAACTAGATTTTCGGGGAAAGGTCACGGTCCTCGGGTCGCTCAGTGTGTTGGGTTGTGGTGAGAGAGGTGGAAACGGGTCATTGGGCGGTCAAAACTACAAAGAAAGAGAACTCGCTAATGTTCTTACGTATTCCACTATTGAAATAATTTTCAAAATAATACAAAAGTTCTTACAAAAAAGAGAGTCCCAAAGATTGAGAGAAAGTTGACAATTTTTTAAAATAATATTTATTGACTTGAAATAGATACATTATAAATATCCATTATCGATCGATCGGGATGGTTATGAGATTCAAGAATACACGCAATTATTCGGCTTATTGCCGGAATCCTTAAGAATGAGAGGGAGAACCCTATACGAGACCGCGGGAGTGAGAGAGAGGATAGCTAAACCCACCATGCTACTGATTCGCATGCGGGAAAAATAAAACGAAAAACTCCTTTAAACTAAAACTGCTGTATCTCGCAATCGGCAGAGTCGAAATCCAAAATACCAGAATATGAGATTCATGGGATCCTTCCAGATGCGATAAACTAAAAACCAGGATTTTTGGATCATTGGGGACCATCCTGGATTGGTTAATTCCCAGGCGGAACTTCTAACGGCTGGAACCCTGCGTGCAACCACAACGGCTCCGTGAACCGTTGGGCTAAAATCAAACAAAGAAACCACAGGTCGAGATAGGCCGGGAGAGAGAGGGAAAACCTCCGATAAAACTTCCTGTTTTATCGGGGAAACCCCACACTTCTAGGCACCGGAAAAATCCGGAAAAATACCCAAATTAAGCCTTGTTTTATTCCTCTCCTGAACCGACTCATCTGATTTATCCACTCCCGTGGCTGAAGGCCATAAGGAGGGAAAAGCCGAAGCCGTTTTAACGGATTAAAAGCGACCCACGTGGTTTAAGGCCTTCGAGGTTGAATAATACGAGCCGAGATGAACTTGGAAAATTCAATTCAATAAACCGAAACCCACTTTTGGCTTTTTTCTATCCCTTTTCGGCATCTTCTTCACCATCATGGGCCGCCAATAATCCCACTGGACACAAAATGTTTAATGTGCGTTGTGACGGCGCTAACCAACGTGAACCTCAATACTTAAAATTATAAACCGTAAACTTATCCATAACTCGATGCGAAACTCAAAACAGCCGGAGTGTTGTCACCTTCGGCCTCTGCTCCTTGATGTCCCCATGAAAATCCTCGAAAACCGAATAAATGAAAGAAATGGAAAAACGAGAAAATGTTGTCGGGCGCCAGCTGACTTTTGTTCCAGCGGTGTCAACGAACCGCATTAAAGAGAACCATACGAAAAATTTAGCTATAATTGAGGAAATCAAGGGAGAGGTTGCGGAATTAGCTCGACTAGCTCGGAGGTATTCGGAGAGCGGGGTAGGATCGGTCGCTCAGTCTTAGGAAGGATGTGGCGAATTCAGCAAAATATACAGAAAAATCAAGAGGAATCAGAAAATTAATTAAATAGGAGATGAGAGAATTACTTTAAATTTACTCCGTGATTTATTCAATTTCTCAATAATATTTCAACTCAAATAGAATTTCTATTCGTCATAAATAAAATAAATTAATTTCCATTAAATTCAACCAAATTAAATTCAATTAAATTCCCGAGAGTGAGAGTACGTGAATTGACCTTGAGAGAGAGGTTATCGCGAACGGAAATGGGGGGGTCTGAAGAATTCAAGCCAACGATCTCTCCGCATCGCCCAGAAATTGGTGCTGGAGGATCTGAAGGCTATGTTAATTCCAATGCGACGATCTCGGCGAAGCTCTTAAGAATAATAAATGACAATTAATAGGCAGGGACTCTGGTGTGCAAATGTCACTTAAGAGTGCCATTTTGCCCCATAGTCGAATCCGTCCTCCATCAAGAGCGTCGCGGCGTCACAGGAAAATTCCTGGAGCTCGCGAGCTTCAATGTTGTGTTTTTCGGGGTTTCGTCTTCCGAAAAACCTTAAATTAATAAATTAAAACCTTGGGGGGAACTTTACTGAGCTAGAAGAGCACTCATTTGAGGCTTCAATTCACTCTAGAAAGAGAATAAACCGCCATGTGCACGACAGCGTCACCCACGGTGCGTGAGGAGCATGTGTGCACTTATAGGCATGTTTTATTCACTTTTTCCCACTAAAATTGGCACTGGACATTCCCCATACGTTCTCGAGGGTCCCAGTGAACTAACTATGCACTCAGAAGGTGCATTAATTGTTCAACAAGACCTCTTGGTGAACGGAGAGGGCACAATGGCGCCATGGCAGGGCATGAGCCATGTGCGGCCTTTTATTGGGTCTCACTGTCCATTTTCACTATCACTTGAGTGTCACTGGGGTTTTTATCACTGAGGAGAAGTCTAGGAAGCCGAACGAGGGTCTTATGCACTCACTGGTGCATTTATCCACTCGCTCGGAGGAGTTTTGGTGGCTGGGAATGCATCTCGGTATCACTCTCGTGAACTCCGGTGCACATTTCCCGGAGGTTATTACTGGGCACACTGGGAATAAATGCACTTCTCTCCTCGGGAGAGAGTGCACACGGTGAATAAAAATGTACTTACCATATTCCTCGTGTGAGCCCTCGACGATGGTCTCCACCACCTCTCTCGATCGCTGTCGATATTCTCGGGGATGTCATCGCAGTGGTTGCTCGGGTCCAACTCTCTGGTAAACTGCGTTTAAGGGGTAACGGAACCGACCACAAAAAGACGTTTACCAAAAACAAGTTTTCTTGGATTCTATGCAATGAGAATCAATGAAACTTTTTCCCCGTATTGAGAGTAGCGGAACGCATCGCCCTCTTCTCATGCTTTTCTTATTTATGCAAAAAAAATTGCAAATTATTTAACGGCAAGGACCAGGGTAAGGCCGACGCCATTTTATTTGTAGGAATCTGCCAAGTCATGGTAGAAGAACCGGACGGATGTTCTCAGCTGGGTGGTGCGATTGGCACGCCGCCTAGCTGCCGCTGGGGCGGGTTCATGTAAACGAGCACGCGGAGATTTCAATTCAAATGAGTTTAAGTCTTATTTAGGCATTTCGCCGTTAATTATATTTTTATAAATTAACCCAAGGGGGTTTTATCCGTAATGACTGAACGATAGTTATCTGGAGGTTCGGAAAGCGGGAATTAAGGCAGTTGTTCGCCTTTTCTCCTCGCGAATGCACTTCACACCTGAGTGAGTACACTTTTTCGCTGCTGTCACTCTCCCGGGAGTCATCCTGGAATCACCGTGAACAAATATAAAGAGAGAATAGCCCATGGCGATCCATGCAGACGAGTGGGCTATGTTCATCCACGTGGTCTTCCAGCTGCACTGGTGAATCCAATGACTCCATGAAACGCTTTAGTCAGGGAGCGTGAGTATTTCACCTCAACCTCAGTAATCAGCAGCCTGGACTCAACGAGATCAGCGAGATCTCACCGGGAAGCTTGGTTTATCGGCTCTGAACCACTGTGGATCATCGTCCCTCTCAGGATCTAGTCCAGTCATTCTAGATTGTGCATATCAAGACCTCGTGAAACCGATGAAACTTATATCAATCGGTAGCTTATGATCCCATTATCAACATACTAGTTTGTTTAAACTCATCCATGTAAGGAAAATTTATAATTAATTAAAAACTATCGAAAAATGCGTCCGACTGCTCTTAACTCGGTATTTCTCGGATATTTTTCACTCAATCGCAAAAATAAGAATACTATCTTGAAGCGAATAAAATTTACTTTGAAATACAGTTAGGAATCGATATGTAAAAATGCACGGTTAATGTATGATAAATTTTTTAAGAATTCTTTGGCGATTTCACGTCAAATGATCAGCTGACCGAGACGCCACGCCTCTTGGCGGCGGGGCCTGAGTCACGTGATTCCCGCCATCCGCAGGAGATTCAAACCCGCAGTAAGTTCCCGTAGCGTGAAAATTGGATTTTTTTTGTCTTAACTTTTTTTTAAAGTGTGATGGGTATGATTCAATAGAGTTATGATAAGATAATTTGCAAAACAAATAATTTGTATATTTTCTATTTAATATTCTATTCATTAAAATGAATGAGGACAATACAATAAATTAGCGCAATAATTGTACAATATGAAATCGGTATTAAATACATAATAATCGATAATAATATATAAAAAAGTCATGAACGATCTGGATTACAGTGTCAAAAATAATAAAATTCATAATAATGCTAATAATATAGCACCTTTATAAAAATACACATTCGAAATATCTAACGTTGAAACAGAAATTTTGTTTGATGAAATTTCAGGTCTAATTGTTCTGTAAAAAAACAAATTAAGATAGTTAAATTATTGCTGCTGCCAGAATTGTAAGTATTTAATTAACAGTATAAATTGCAGCAATACTCACTATTCGTCAATGGGATTCTCCTCTTGAACACGTCGTTTTTTGCTCGTACTGGGCCCACTCTCATCGTCAAAGTCATCTTCAGGGTTCATGAATGGGACGAACTCTGTGCTGTTCTCATCATAACCTTCAGTAGCTACGTCGTCGACATATTGACTAAGTGTAGCGTCGAAGCTGTGGAGTAGAACATCATCAGAATTGTTGGAATTTTTGGAATTGTTGGAATTTTCAGCTGCTAGTTGAATGGATGAAATGAATGACCTTGGACGAACAGCAGATATAATCGAATGAGCAATGCTATCGGGTTTTGCTCTCAATTTTGTTTCCCGAGTTTTTTTACCTTTTAGTAGCACATCGTCCAAGAAAGTCAGCAGAGTTTGTGGGATATCGGCAGCGACATTTTGCAGTAATTCTTCAGGGCGTGGATAGGATGAAGTCTCGTATGCCTGGCTCCGGATGTCTTCTCGTATAATATCAGCAGCAGCGCGAACAATGCGAATCCTTTCATCTTCTTGGATATGTTCCTGCTTCTCATTCCAAAATTTCTCCAGAATTTTGTATCCAGTATTGCGGAAACAGATAACTGTCGGTTTCAGTGGTCTCTCCACCATTATAATTTCAGTCCCGTATTCGTTGATGAGTTTCTGCTTTAGAGTTGTCGTTAATTCCTTCAAGGTGAATTGGCAATCGTCACTTTCCTCCATATAACGGCACACACCTTCAAAAGCAGCGTCTAAAGCCGGTAATCTCTGCTTTTCACCTTGATTATTTTTACGGGGCCGAGTGAACTGATGCCAACACGAACTATGATACCGACCGTTTTCCTCGATTAATATTTTTCCCTCGATCCTGCGTTTCACCTTATCAGACCATTCGTCATTGCGAAGTTCAATGCAATTTTCAATACGTTCCTGGGCTTTCGACGTACATACCAATCGTCCAGGTTTATTTTTTGGGATCCAGGGCTTATTACACAGGAAACAATGGACCTCAAAAGAGAATGGCGGTTCAGGANAAGAATGGCTGTTCAGGAGTAGGTTCAGGGGCTGCTGACTCTGGTACATCACTGGCTTTTTTATTTGGTAAACTGTAATTCACCCGACATTGTTCATGCACTTGTATTTCTGTCACATTTTCCAAACACTTCCACTTATCGTCCTCCTTCAATTTACTCCTGGCAATGAAACTATTAATGCCTTTCTGCTTCACGACTCTTGTTGGGCCGCCGTCGTCCAGTTTTCCATCACAAATAAAGCAATAGAGTGGATGAGACATATTGAGGACGATAGATAATTCCAACACAACAATAACGATTACAATTAATTGTTCATATGCAACTCCCAATACTTCGATCTGTCAGCTACGAAAGACACAAGGAATGTAAAGATCCCAAGTTTCCCCTCGATAGCCAGTCCCGTTTTACAATAGACAATGCCTGCGGTCCAGGCAGATGAAAGGACACCTGCTCCTCAAAATATTAGTGGAGGGGTACAGATAAGAAAAAAAGACCCAACGATATTTAGGACTAGAACGACTACACCACTTGGAATTTCCGCACGCTATTTTATATTCGTTTCTTGATATGAACAGTTTCACGTCTTCAAGCGAGTTGACTAGAAACTAAAAATGAGCGAGTTTATATACATTTCGGGAATAGGGAAGAAGTGGGCAAGAAGTAGGGGGGGGGGTGTCCAGGTAATTAATTTAGTACACGAGAAAACCCTTTAGTCCCTATTGAAATACTTTCCAACCTGGGTGACTCACAGGTATACACATTGTCCACGTCAATCCCTCGCCAGTCCCTCACCGTGCTCAGCAGGGGGCCGCTAGCAAGGAGAAGGAGCACCACAAGGACCAGCTGGTATTGTGAATAATATTACGCGGTAGAAAAATCCAGAAGCTATTATGGAAAAGGTCACTTGCCCTTGAGAGACCCAGGTATTCCATTTATAAATGAAAACAAGAATTATAAATAAAATGGATTTGTTTTTCAACTCTTAGTTTTAAACTTTTCTAATGTTTAGTTATATTTATTTGTGAAGTAAAGATTGAAATTTCAGGTTAGGATTCATGAGGGAACTCAACTTTTAATTAGAATTTTTTTAATTATTTAGATAGCAAAGTTTGGCCGAGAAAATGAGAAAATTCAATGAAATTTGTTTATTTGTAATGCTGCAGGAGCGCACTTCAGGTTTGAATTGCCTGCGCATGGCGGGAGTCACGTGACTCAGGCCCCGCCGCCAAGAGGCATGGCGTCTCGGTCAGGTGATCGTTTGACGTGAAATCGCCAAAGAATTATTGAAAAATTTATCATAAATTAACCGTGCATTTTTACATATCGATTCCTAACTGTATTTCAAAGTAAATTTTATTCGCTTCAAGACAGTATTTTTATTTTTGCGATTGAGTGAGAAATATCCGAGAAATACCGAGTTAAGAGCAGTCAGACGCATTTTTCGATAGTTTTTAANCAAAGTAAATTTTATTCGCTTCAAGACAGTATTTTTATTTTTGCGATTGAGTGAGAAATATCCGAGAAATACCGAGTTAAGAGCAGTCAGACGCATTTTTGGATAGTTTTTAACTAATTATAAATTTTCCTTACATGGATGAGTTTAAACAAACTAGTATGTTGATCATGGAATCATAAGCTATCGATTGGTATAAGTTTCATCGGTTTCAAGAGGTCTTGATATCCACAATGCATCAAAAATCTAGAATGACTGGTCTAATCCGCGAGATTTCAATAAGAAAAATATAACTAGGAAAATACAATTTACTGTAAATTTTCCCTCAACTGAAAAACCGAAAATTAATCCCCTAAAATCCGAAATAAACCAGACAAATAACTGGAACTAAAAGAGAACAAAAACTTTAATATTACTTGAACCAGAGATTTTACTTTTTACTCGTTTTTATTGTGTATCGACACGTGAATTTAATTATTTATTAAAATTGAACGTTGTTTTCCCGGCGAGTCCCTTCCTGATATTCTTGGAGACCGGTTTCCGCGAGCTGGAGCTAAAAGGGGTGTTGCATCGCCCTTCGGTAGGGGTGCTAACTTTTTGGGGTTAAAGAAATCGCGACTCTCTCTCGTAAAAGATCAAAAGTATTTGATACTTACGTACTCAGTCTTTCGATTTACTTAATTCTACGACGAAGTCGTGTACAGGTGGCGGAATTCTCGAAAATTCCGTTACAGCGTTTATGATCCGCTTGGGTTAATCGGCAACACTCAACTTTGCACTGTGCGTACCTTTTGATTCGTTTGGGTCAACTGGTGACTCCGAACTGACCGAACTCAAGAGCAGGGATGGGCAAAGTCGGAACCTCGGGAGCCACGGCCATAAAGCCCTATTAGACCCATTGTTCGGAATACAATACCCCAATTGCGTGAGGCCCAGCGTAATCAGAGTGGGGGTAGCAGCGTGCACGAAGAGGGACGCAGTTAGACAGAGAGAGCGCCACGCGCTCTCCCTCAAAATTTAAAAAACCTTACCGCCTAAAAATTCAAACAAATTTTCACCAATTCAACTTGAAAAATGCTTAGTTGTACCGGGGGTAATTTTTAAAACATCATGGTGCCAGAAATTGATTATTTCTCAGTCACCTTAATATTGAATAATTATTTTATTAAAAATTGAAAAAAATATGAGATGCACGAAGAGGGGCGCAGTTAGACAGAGAGAGCGCCACGCGCTCTCCCTCAAAATTTAAAAAACCTTACCACCTAAAAATTCAAACAAATTTTCACCAATTCAACTTGAAAAATGCTTAGTTGTACCGGGGGTAATTGTTAAAACATCATGGTGCCAGAAATTGATTATTTCTCAGTCACCTTAATATTGAATAATTATTTTATTAAAAATTGAAAAAAATATGAGATGCACGAAGAGGGGCGCAGTTAGACAGAGAGAGCGCCACGCGCTCTCCCTCAAAATTTAAAAAACCTTACCACCTAAAAATTCAAACAAATTTTCACCAATTCAACTTGAAAAATGCTTAGTTGTACCGGGGGTAATTGTTAAAACATCATGGTGCCAGAAATTGATTATTTCTTAGTCACCTTAATATTGAATAATTATTTTATTAAAAATTGAAAAAAATATGAGATGTCAGTTCTTTAAAATTTAATTAATTAATTATTAATTTAAAGTTTAACTTATAAGTTTTGCCCACTCTTGGGCTCAACGGAAACCACGGGAAGGTGGTAGGCGTATTCCGTCAGGAAAACACTAAAAGAAAAAAATGTTTTGATAATATGAAAATAATTCTAGCCGCCAACTAATTGATCGTTAGCGATTAGATTTTTTGTAATTTTCGAAACCATTTTCTTCTCTCAGTGTTGGAAGGAAAGAAAATTAAGGAATGGGAAGGAATGGCGGGAAATATTGGGAAGATAAGAAAATTGCATGCACAACAACATAGAAACTCCATGCCCCGATTATTAATAAGCCATGCACCATACGTCATGCAATAAAAAATTATTAATGCGAAAAGTGGGACTCCATGGTAGCTGATAATTTTTCTAAATCCGGTGATTTCCCATTTTTTGCCGATATATCAGCCAAAAAAGACAACTTAAAACGATTTTACCATGAAAATTCTGCAAGGAAATTTGCCTCGAATGATTTGTATGAACAAATTCTTTTAAGTTCATTTTTCCTATGAATCTATTTATTCTTTCAATATTCATATTGGAACAAATTCCAAATAATGGTCAGCCAAACACTAATGGAATTTTCATAGGAATCCAATAGAATTTCATTAAAANTTTCCCATTTTTTGCCGATATATCAGCCAAAAAAGACAACTTAAAACGATTTTACCATGAAAATTCTGCAAGGAAATTTGCCTCGAATGATTTGTATGAACAAATTCTTTTAAGTTCATTTTTCCTATGAATCTATTTATTCTTTCAATATTCATATTGGAACAAATTCCAAATAATGGTCAGCCAAACACTAATGGAATTTTCATAGGAATCCAATAGAATTTCATTAAAATAAAAAACTAGGATTGTTTATTCGATTTTTTCATCTGTGATCATTTTTCAATTATCTTTGCTCGGTCACTCTCTGCAGCTAATTATTTTGATTTTTTTCTGCAGTAATTATTCATTTTCGTGGTTAACTGGAAAATGATGAATTTTCAAAGATTTAACAGTGGGATCGATATAATGGAAAAAAGTCAAGAGATGAAATGATCAAATTTCTTGTTTCCGTTCTTTTTTAAGGTCAAAAATCTTTTAAATTTAAGTAAGACTGTCACTTGCTGAACATTTAATTCCTGAAATGCGGAAAACACAATTAAATTTTTTAAATACTGCTTAGGCAATGTTCAAACAATATTAACAAAAATTAAATAATCTTTTCACCAGTGTTTTCAATTCATTTGCTGCCGAAATATTCAATTTGGAGTGATTTATTAAACGGAATTTTATGCGGAAGTTGATATAGAAAAAAATGAACAATTGATATTTTTTAACAATGCAAAATATATCAAGAAAAATATTCATATTTTTCTTTAAAAAATTCAAATTTTGTGCGTGTTGACTGACATAACGATACCCCCACTCTGACCCAAGCACTGGGTCTCGCCACTCCGACTACCTGCACAATACAACAGCACCCCTTTTTTTATGGTTATTGGCCTAATTGGGGTTGGGAGCTCGGTGCGCTCGGAGAGCTCACTTTGCCCAGGCCTGCTCAAGAGCGTCTCGAGGCATCTCAGAGTGCCGAATTCACCGCTCAATCAAATTGATTTTGATTGGTGCGGACACGCCCCCCGTAAGTGCCAACCGGGCGGAAACCACCGAAAAGAATCGGGGAAAGTAAAGCCCAATATTCAAACTATTTTTCCCTAATTACGGCTAATATTCTTAATTAACAACAACCGATTAATTGTCAATCTGACCGATCAGTTGGGCGTTCATTTAATTGCTAAGAGTTTTTGGCGCCTCCCACGGATCGGTTCTCCGGGATTCACGGGGTTAAAAAACCGTAAAAATCAAATTACTTATTATTTCGAACTCTCTTCTGAACTAAACTCTAAAGCAATCTTGCAATTCACCGGAGACAAGGGTTGCACTTGCTCCAAACGACCTTCCACCAAAAACAAAAAAGTAATCAATTAATCCCCGAAAAATCCAACTGAATTTGGAGCGCTGGTATTTCAACCGGACCTAATCGATTACCCGTAAGATTAACAGTAGGATGAACCCCATAAAAATTACCGGATGACTCTAACTATTGGCCCTTTTTCGCAATAATCTTATGGGCTCTCAAAAACGCGTAATTGACAGATCTCGACAAAATATAATCCACACTCAAACCCAAAAATTCCAAAATTCTAAAAACTCACCACGCCATGGCGGGAAACCCTAAACTCAATTATCATAATGATAACTGGATTACTTACCGCACCGAAGTCGGAAAACAAACTAAATTTTTACCACTCGGAGGTGGAAAGTGGATCTCGCTCTCCCTACGCTTCACTCACGAATCGCCTCTGTAATGTCGCAGGGGTAAGTTGTTATCAGGCCGTGTTGGTGTTCCTAACGAACATCCCCACATGTTCGTTACACACTTCATATAACCCCATATGAGCCCATTATGATACCATATGACCTCAGATAACTTCCGAAAGACCTCATATAACCCCCATATGACCCCGTACAACTTTTATATGACCCCATATAACCCATATATGACCCACATATTACCTCTATATGACTTAAAGCTTCATATTGCTACTGTTTGGTAAGGAACTAGGTTTAGGGTGGATGTGGCAGAAAATGTGGAGGGAGATGCTGGAAAATTAATTGTTGAGACGGATTATAAAAATTGCCGTTTATTGTGGGATCGAACCACGTCATTAAATAAATTCTTTGTATACTCTTTGGTATTAAATTTCACTGTTGAGAGTCTTAAAATCACTGCTATTTGTCTGCAATTTTAATAACGTTGAATCACTGATAATAATGGAAATTGAACTGATAACTGTGGTGATATACTGAACGAAATGCTACAATTAAATACCCGTGCGATCTACGCAATCGCTAGATTTTAACTACTTTTCGGGGGTTTCGCAATCCCCCTACCGCTCAACCGAAGGTTACCGATGGTGCTCGAGGATTGTCGGTAGGACCGACCGTTTAACTGATAGATATATCTACGTTTCAAGCAGCTACTATGCAACTTGATAAATAGATAGGCTGTTTTCATCATCTTTGCACTTCATCGAGAAAGCATCAAGACAATCTTTATGAGCCATGATTTCATTGATATGACTGTTAATTTTTCCAGTTTATTATGAAAAAAATGAAAAAAAAAAAAACAAAAATCTCACAAACGATATGCTGTAGCTCAACAGTGATAGATGCGATCCGCATCATATTCTGATAGAATTAAGAGCCTATCAATACAATTTTTCAAAGCCATGTTTCATTTCATTCTGATAACAATTCTTGCACTGAGCGTCGGAAAATCGATTTTTGAAAAAGTACCAATATTTCACAAACTATAAATAATTCAACTTCAATTGGTGTCGATTAATATAGCCTATTAGCGTCTGTATCCATGGAAAAATTCATGAAATTTCATCAAGTTCCTATAAAGAACATTGCGAAAAAAAAATGAAAAAAGTACACACACATACGTACATACAGACATACAGACGCCATCTAAAAATCGCATATTTAGACGTTTTAGACCATGTTTAGTTACCCTGACACCAAAATTTGGGAACTTAATTTTGAACGATTACAAAGCTTCCATTGGAAAGCAAAAATAGAGAAAAACTTTTAAAATTTTGAAGCAATTTTTCGTATTGTTCCTTGTTGTACCTTGTGACCCGTATGGCCCTTATGACCTTAAAGGTCCCTGGGGGCCACAGGAGCACAAAGATCACCTCCGTTACCCCTTATGCCAATGTACCATGGTCGACAAAATCATGAAACTGTAATTTCATATGAATGGCTAGAAACTTGACACGGTTAGAACGACGACAAGGGCGAAGTCGATCTGCACAAGTTCTCAAATTGGGTGAGGTGAGAATGTCTCGATAGCTTAATGGTCAAGAGCAACTACTCGGATTGCAGAAGGTCATGGGTTCGAATCCCACTCGATCAATCCGATGAGCGCTTAATTTTTTCAATTTGTGCATTGACTAATTAAAACATTGTCTAGCTGTGAATCTCATCTTCTGAACCACTGGGAGTGAATAGAAACACAATTGTGTCCCTCTTTCAGTTTAATTAAAGTTCGCGTTTGATGAGATTCAAACAGCAGCACGAAGGAACAATGTACCTCGAGCGTCTAAGGAATCACGACCGCAAATCCGAATAAATTAACCAAATCAATTAACAACGTTCCCCAGTTATTTTTATATCACACCCCGCGATAAATCACGTTTATGGCACGGTGTGATATAAAAATAACTGCAGAACTGTGCGATAAATCACGTTTATCGCATGAAGTGGTATAATAGTACATTTGAGTACAAGGGCACAAATTTCGTTTTCGACGAATGTGAAGTTTATGCCCGAGTGATCTATAATATTTTATGTCACACCGTGTAGAAGTCGAGCTTGAAGCACGCTGCGCGAAGCGCAGTGTTTATTAGACGTTGTGATACAAGATATTGTTGAAAACTCGGCCATGAAGAACTTTTTTGTCTCATGACAGACAATGAACTCGCATCTGGCTCGGCCTAGAAATTGCACATTTCTCGAAAACTGAATTTTTGATACTACTACTATGTTCACTTCGTGCCGAACAGTCTTTTCGTTTACTTTAAAAATATTGTTCGACACATGTAAGACGGGAATTTTCACGAGTGTGATTGGCAGCCTTCGGCTTCGCCTCGGGCCGCCAACTTCATGCTCGTGAAAATTCCGTCTCACTCGGATCGAAATATACTGTTATACCCTAGATCTGGCATGTACTATGTTCTCGTCAACAAAGTTATCATTCTTTCCTGCTTTCAGTAGAATACTTGGACCGAAATGCCTCCTGCGCTGTTTCTTGACGAACGAGCCAATTCCTCCAGGCACGAGCCCAGTATTAAACACAGCAATGCGCGATGTCGTTGCTTGCTTTTCTGGCTTCAGCCCCGAGGATAAACTAGTCTACCAGCAGAAAATTGAATACATGGGTGGAATCTGCATAAAAGAGCTGCGCCACTGTGTTACCCACCTCATCGGGGATTCCGTCATGTCCGCAAAGTACGAAAAAGCTATGGAAGATGGTATAAAAGTTTACACGAAAGACTGGATCTTCGCAGTATGGGAAACAAACCTGAAAGATTACATACCTGCAACCGACGGGAGTTTCGACAAATATCAAGTCCCAGTCTTTATGAACCTCGTTGTAACATCCACAAATATTCCCAAAGATGAAAAAGATGAATTAAAAAAAATAATCGAACAGAATGGCGGTAAGTTCATGGGTCCCCTGGACGGTCAGAAGGTGAAAATTCTCATTGCAAAGGAGTACACAACGATGAGTGACAAAATAAGATTTGCGATGGCAAACAGTATTCCTTGTTTAAAACCAGACTGGGTGAAAAAAAGTATAGAAGTAGGCTACGCGCTCCCTTTCAACGAGTTTCTCATTTCTCCATCCCATAAAAACAAGTGTTCTACCCCAGAGAAAGGATCACAATTGTCACAGACAAATTTCAATATTTCAACCATCAGCTGTATCCAAGGAGACCTGAACCCTAACGCCCTCATTAATGAGACGATGTCCAGTACGCTAAATGCAACTGCTCATCTGAGCGTCCCGAATCGGAGTCTCCAAGTATCAACAGTATCAGGGAATCACATAAGTATCACGGAAGCGAAGAAGGCGGGTCCTTTCTTAGATGGCTGCAATATTTATTTAGCGGGCTTCTCCTCAATTCAAAGAGACAAAATTAACAAAATAATAAATATGGGAAGCGCAACGAGGTACGATGAAATATCGGAGACTCTCACCCACGTGATTGTTGGAGATCCAGGGAAAGCGTTCGGAGATTTGAAGATAATTCAGGCGAAAAGCCTCCACCCTCACATCTTAAACATTCAATGGTTAGAGGAGAGTATCAAACTCAAAAAACCAGCGCCAGAGGAGTCATTCGCATATGTCAGGAAAGAAGAACCAAACAGAGTTGAGCTCCCTTCATCTCCACTATCTAAAAAGAACCTTCAAATGCTCCAGAAATCGAAACGTCCTCTAGTCCCAGTATTCCAGATGGATAACGTTCCCGAGCCGCCTGAGCACGAACCGGATCTCATAGAACAATACCTCCAGCGGCAAAACTCCGATCGGTCGATGAGCAATTTCCCCCCTGAAAAATCCGATCCTAACCCCTCAAAATCGGTGAGCCAATCCGCAGCCAACGACAGCGAAATGCCTTTTAGTCAGCCCTCGACAATGGGAGCTCAAATATTTCAAAAATTAACATTTTTCGTTACTAGTTTGACCGAAGAAGAAGATGGTTCCCTAAGAGAAAACATTTCTGGTCTCGGTGGAAAATTGGTCTCTCGGAGTTTCACAGGAATCACTGATTTTGCTATTGTTCCGTTCAATGGAGTCAGTTTAAAAACAACCGCAAATCAAGTTGTTACCAGTTTGTTCGTTGATGACTGTTTGGATCATGATGCGGTGGTAGATATTCAGTATTACCATCTACCAATTTGTATTCCTGAGAGCGTAAAACCTCTCGCAGATTGTGTTATTGTTGTTTCGGCCTATACAGGAATAGAGCGGACTTATTTATCTAAATTAGCAGCGGCGCTAGGTGCTCGGCATCAAGACATGTTTGCCCGAAAAACCAACATTGAAAAGGGATTGTACGGTGGCACTCATTTGATTTGCACATCTCCGGAAGGGAATAAGTACAATGCCGCCGTGAAGTGGAAACGGCCAGCGGTAACAGCTGAATGGCTGAGAGCCTGTGCAGAGAAGTTGACATTAGTTGATGAGACTCCATTTTTAGTCGGTGAGACCATGGCTCCAGAGCGCAAGAATCTACTCGAGGGCGGTGTAGTGCCTGCTCCATTGAGTCTCCCAAATCGACAGATCTTAACGCCAAAGAGACTTCTCAATCAAACACCGAACATGGAGACTCCAATCATCAACAAACGATTGAGTTTGAACAAGAACAATAGTGCGAATTCACCATTCCACTTTGCAACACCTGAAACTCCTTATGGTCAGGTGTTCCAAGCAAGTCCTTCACCTAATACGAAGAAAGCTTGGGCGAAGTGGATTGATGGTCTCCCGGAAAATGTCGAAGAGCAGCAACCGAAGAAACGGAAGCTTAGCACCCCATTGTCAGAGCTGAAACGTCAACTATGGTCAGCGTTAAAAAAACCTAAGAATTCTGGAGACGAACATAGCGAACATAGCGATAGTTTCCAACATACCAACGAGCAGGATTCGCTTGAACAACAAAATGAGCATGGCGGGATGACGAATGAAGAACAACATGGTGAGCAGATTGTTCCAATAAATCGAGAGCTGTCATTCGATGATGACACTCCAAAGAAGACTGAGATTCACCAGGAGTTAGAAGAGATGGATAAAATGCTGAAGGCCACGTCGTCGAGTTCCAATGAGGGGAGATTCTCAATTCACGGAGAGGAGCGAGAGAAGATCAGTGAGAATTGTAATGTGCCAGCGACACAGGCGGAGAGTGTAGGGTGGGAAGATCCTCACCCCCAGACTCTGAAGATAGCAATGAGGAATGAAAAGAGCACCTTGGAGGAAACGGAAGAAATTGAGAAAGCTCAAGAAGCTCAGGAACCACTAGAAACGGTGAAGAAATTCAAATTTATGCTCTCTGGAATTAAAGATAGAGAATATCACGAAGCCCTGATCAGGAAATTGGGGGGAGAGGTATCAACGCAATCAGTATTCGATGATTCTGCGACGCATTTGTTATGCATTCGCCCTTCAAGAAATGAAAAAATGTTGGGTAGTATTGCTGGGGGTAAATGGGTTCTGCATTCTTCGTATTTACGAGATTGTGAAACTGCTGGTCGTTTTATTGATGAAGAGAGCTATGAGTGGGGGAATGCTCTTAATAAAGATAACGTACCGTCCATTGATGTCGAGAGTGAGAAGACGATCGCTGCAGCAGCGCACCGATGGCGAATGACGTTGAAAAATTCGAGGAAAGGTGCGTTTGAGGGGATAGTTGCCATGTTAATGGTGAACAAGGACAAGTATGATCAGTTTGAGAGACTCATCAAGGCTGGTGGAGGTACTGTTGTGCAGGCAAAACCTCCGTATGATTCGAGTCCATCTGAGAAAAAAATTACTCACTGTTTTATTGCTAATAGAACTGGTCAACCGATGGACTGGGCCATGCTGGCCAGTAAGGGCATCATGTGCTTTCCACCACAGTTTCTTAATACTTTGCTCACCACAAATGGGCCCCTTAATCCACGAGATCATGTTATACCAGAATTTAAAAAATATTTGGCTTTATTACCTAAATGATTGTGTAAATATAACGATTTGGAATTGGTTACAGATAAAAATCAAGTTCGGTTCTTTTAATTTCATTTCTTTTCGGACCCTCTCGTGTAATTTTTCAACATATTTATTCAGCGGTGAATCAGAGTATGTGGACGATTTTTGATAAAATATGATTCTGTGTATAAAGGTAAATTTAAATACATGTTTTTAGGAAAACAATTACAGATTTTACTACTTTCATTTGTTTTCCTTATCCTTTCCTGATATAAAAAAACATGCATTGGAAATTGTCGTGGCGGAGGACATGCATTTGAAGGGGCAGGGGGGGGGTCGTCTTCTTACACAGTAGCAGAGATTCACTGATCTCCGTGAAGCGCTGTTTACAACCGTTATGACAAAAAATATTGTTCGCCGTACGGCCTAAAATAGTAGATTATGTCATCAGGCGATAAAAGTATTATCTGGTGAATGTGGCTTTATAATCCGAGCCGAAGGCGAGGATTGTTGTCATACTAGCGCCACCGCGGCCGCGACGTTAATGCCCTTTTATTATGCGTTTTCCTCTTTTTTCTACTTTTTAAATTTTTTTTCAAAATCAATTATTCATTAGCGTTCTTATCGCACTGAGCATTAAGATCAATGAAACCAACGCATCCCGTTTCATTACCTGTTCAAGTTCAATATTGCAATATTGAATGATTCCTTACTTTTAATAGCCCAGAATTTTCCAGTTTTTGCATCCACCTTTATCCCTCTACAAAAGTATTGAATTATTTTTCTGGGGAATTTACTCAACCAATTTTTATTTTACTGCAAATTCGCAGAATTTTCTCCTTATCCATGATCTCCTTCACAATTCAATTAAAAGAGTCCATCATTTAGAAACTTTGATCAATCATGTGAAATTTTCTCAAATCATAAATAAGATTCTGAAATTGGAGAGTTGAAAGTATTTATCGAATTTTTCAAAATGCTTTTCTCCTTTCTCATTTCAACCAATCAGAATGAAGCCGCGACGTTGATGCCCTTTCATTATGCCTTTTCTTCTTTTTTATTCGTTTCAAAATTAATTATTCATCGTCGTTCTTATTGTACTGAATGTTGAGATCAATTGGAACGATGCGTCTCAGTTTATTACCCGTTCAAGTTCAATATTTCAATAAGTCACTAATTTTGAATTTCTGTGCTCACTGAATAAGATTTTTATTGTAATTATAAATAAAATTCCATCTAGAATGCATAACAATAATATATACATAATTATAAAATTTCTGTAGATTTTATTTCTATTTACTCCACTACAAAAGCATTTCATTAATTTTCGGGAAAAATTATATAAACAATTCTGATGCTCTTTCGCTAATTCAGAGTATTTTCGCGTCATTCATCATCTTTTTCACCATTTTATTCGAGGATTTCAAGAACTTCCAACTTTTATAGATCATTTGCAATTTATTCAAGCTTTCCATAAAATCGAGCAATTCTTGTAAATTTTTTTTTAACTTGAAAATTTTGTAAAATTGTTGAAAAAAATCCGAGGAACCTCTGAAATGTTCTAAATTATTCTCTCCTTCCTCATTTCGACCAATCAGGGTGCAGTATTTGGCTTTAGGGTAACACCTTCACATTAATTTGATTTGGAAAATTCTACTCTCGCATATTAAGTATTTTCCCATTGTTTATTAAAAAATTTTTGAATATTTGAAAGATACCGAAAATTTTCTCTAATTTTCGAAAAACCTGCGGCTTTTCTCACGTTTCTGCGGAAAACCTCATAATTGTGTTGAATTTGTTGGCAAACTCCCAAATTACCTTAAATTTTGAAAATAAACCGCCGATTTTATGATTTTTTAGGTAACATGCAAACCCCCGGAATCTTCCTTCAAGTTTCTATAATTCATTTCCTATTCACCTTCTTAGAAGAGCATTTTTAGAAAACGCTGAAGCACATGTATTGATTCCCTGGAGATCCAAGAACGACGGTACAATGACGGCGTTGTTGTTGCGTCGTTGATTTTTTTTGCCGATTATGGGGATAGAAAAGGGGGAATGACCCCTAAAAACATTATAAAAGTTTATAAATGAGGTATTCATATTGGTACCGTTAATTGCATTGTTATTTATCAATTGGATGAAATTATTTTTAGTGTTAAGGCCCGCATGGAGGTTCGAAACCCCTCTCCCCTCCACCCACCCCCCCTCGTCTATGTTCTCTGCCATCTAAGATGGCGTATTTCCCCCACTGTTCTCCGGTACTTTTTGGGGGCAATTTTATAGCCTAAAGGGAATAAAAAAAGAAAAAAGGGCGATGTAGCGCGAATTCTATTTTATTGATTAATTTTTTGAGCCTAATTTGATAAAGAATAAAAAAAAACTCGCGCCGTAAGAAGTAGACAAAGTTTTGAGGGAAGAGTATGCACTGAGGGTAGATAATCTTGTTAGTGTAGATAACCCCGGTCACATTTCACTTCCGACAAAAATTTCACTGAACACAAAATAAATCTAAAAATTTCGCGTATGTAGCGCGATTACAAATTTTTCCCCCGAATTATTAAAACTACACTTATTATAAATAAATAAACACTCGCGAAATAAGAAGTGTACAACGAGCTGGCGATCAGCTGTCATAGCCGAACACTGAGGGAAGATAATCCACGGCGACTCAATGCTCCAGTGAAAATGCGGCAAGTCCCATGCCTACCTAGCGCTCCTTTTTACCGACCGCGACTAAGGCGATGTTTTCACGCCGGCACTGTCATACGGTTCCGTACGATGTAAACACTATTAGAGAAGGGGGTGGGGTGGAGAGGCCGGCGTTTTGCAAATCTCTCCGCACCT